>NC_092155.1:67398308-67503308 GCF_045791955.1 Oncorhynchus clarkii lewisi
GTGGTAAAGGATGGAGTTGAAAGAGCTGGCCAGGGGTGGTAAAGGCTGGCGTTGAAAGAGCTGGCCAGGGGTGTTAAAGGTTAGAGGGATATTTCACTTGTTTGACATTTCAGCCAGAGGTGTTGGGAGGTAAGCAGTGTCTTCGGTTAGGCGGTGAGGGGCTTGGTAATGACTAACCGTAAAGGAGTCTGTAATGACTAACAGGTAATGACTAGGGTAATGACTAACTGTTCATGTCTAACTGGTAATGACTGTGATGACTAATGGGTAATGACTCTAATGACTAACCGGTATTGATTATGTAATGACTAACTGGTAATGACTCTGTAATGATTAACCGGTAATGGCTCTATAATGACTAATGGGTAATGGCTTGGCAATGACTAACCGGTAATGACTATATAATGACCAACTGGTAATGACTAGGTAATGACTAACGGTTAACGAATAATGGTTAATGAATAATGGATAATGGCTTGGTAATGACCAGATAATGACTAACCGGTAATGACTACCGGTAATGACTAACTGGCAATGCCTCAATAATGGCCAACCAGCAATGACTAACCGGTAATGACTGACTGGCAATGACTCGGTAATGGCCAACCGGTAATGACTAACTGGTAACTGACTAACTGATAATGACTCGGTAATGACCAACCAGTAATGACCAAACGGTAATGACATACCAGTAATGACTAACCGGTAATGACTAACCGGTGATGACTAACCAGTCATGACTAACCGGTAATGACTAACTGATAATGACTCGGTAATGACCAACCGGTAATGACTAACTGGTAATGACTTACTGGTAATGACTAACCGGTAATGACTAACTGGTAACGACTAACCGGTAATGACTAACCGGTAATGACTAACTGGTAATGACTAACTGGTAATGACTAACTGGTAATCACTAACCGGTAATGACTGCTGTGAGGCTGTGGCGGAGTTCAGAGGAGGCCAGGCAGAGCTTCCAAAGCCCCCCCCCCTCTTTCTCACTCTCTCTCTCTCTCTGACTCTAACTCTCTCACACACACACACACTCTTTAACTATGTCACTCGCTCTCTAACTGTCTCTCTCTAACTCTCTGTCTCTCTCTGTCTCTCTCTGTCTCTCTCTGTCTCTCTCTCTGTCTCTCTCTGTCTCTCTCTCTCTGTCTCTGTCTCTCTCTCTCTCTCTCTCGCTCGCACTCTTTTTAACACTCTCTCTCTTTTTTTCTTCAGCACAGTTTGGATTTGAGATAGGAGTTGATTGCTTAGACGTTGGCCGTATGTGTGTTTGTGTGCACGTGTGTGTGCTCATGCATATGTCTGTCTATGAATCCAGCACGAAGCAATGAGACCAGCATGGACTCCTGGCCAATTGAGAGATCTGTGCTTAGTGTGTGCTTAGTGTGTGTGTGTGTGTGTGTGTCTGTCTGTGTGTGTGTGTCTGTGTGTGTGTGTCTGTGTCTGTGTGTGTGTGTGTGTGCGTGCGTGTGCGTGTGCATGCATACCGAACCCTCTGGAAGTCATTAGTAAGGGAAGAAAAGCAATACTATTGCCTTCCCCAGTTCCCTTCTCTCATATATTGTGTCCTTTGTCAACTACTGACCCATCTATTTCAACTACTGACCCATCTATTTCAACTACTGACCCATCTATGTCATCTACTGACCCATCAATGTCAACTACTGACCCATCTATGTCAACTGCTGACCCATCTATGCCAACTACTGACCTATCTATGCCAACTACTGACCCATCTCTGCCAACTACTGACTCATTTATGCCAACTACTGACCCATCTATGCCAACTACTGACCCATCTATG
Organism: Oncorhynchus clarkii lewisi; assembly: GCF_045791955.1. Classification (NCBI taxonomy): domain Eukaryota; kingdom Metazoa; phylum Chordata; class Actinopteri; order Salmoniformes; family Salmonidae; genus Oncorhynchus; species Oncorhynchus clarkii. The sequence goes on from NC_092155.1 coordinate 67,400,128, forward strand.
CCAACTACTGACCCATCTATGCCAACTACTGACACATCTATGTCAAATACTGACACATCTATGCCAACTACTGACCCTTCTATGCCAACTACTGACCCATCTATGTCAACTACTGACCCTTCTATGCCAACTACTGACCCCTATCTATGCCAACTACTGACACATCTATGTCAAATACTGACACATCTATGCCAACTACTGACCCTTCTATGCCAACTACTGACCCATCTATGTCAACTACTGACCCTTCTATGCCAACTACTGACCCATCTATGTCAACTGCGTACCCTTCTATGCCAACTACTGACTCTTCTATGCCAACTACTGACCCATCTATGTCAACTACTGACCCTTCTATGCCAACTACTGACCCATCTATGTCAACTGCGGACCCTTCTATGCCAACTACTGACTCTTCTATGCCAACTACTGACCCATCTATGCCAACTACTGACCCTTCTATGCCAACTACTGACCCATCTATGTCAACTACTGACCCTTCTATGCCAACTACTGACCCATCTATGCCAACTACTGACCCATCTATGTCAACTACTGACCCTTCTATGCCAACTACTGACCCATCTATGTCAACTACTGACCCTTCTATGCCAACTACTGACCCATCTATGCCAACTACTGACCCATCTATGCCAACTACTGACCCTTCTATGCCAACTACTGACCCTTGCCATGAAGGGATTTCATTATTCCACTTCCTTAATGATGTCCTTAATCTTCCTCTAACATCAGGCGTTGATGTCTGTGAGAACAGAACAGAACAGTTCATCATTGTTTGTTTTTTACAGAGAACCATTTGGAGACTTTTAACCCAGTCTAACCCTGCAGACCTACATGTCAATGACTAACTGGCTTAGGTTGCCATATTTAATGGAGTCGTGTGTTATGAAAGTTTTTGCCTCTATTATTGAATGATTAAAGTTGGTTAAGGTTTTTCTTTGTTTGAGGTCATTTACAAAGGTTAAGTATTCAGCTAAATTCAAGTCTCTTTCCAATGTTCGGTAGCATTCCATCTTTCTCTGACCTTTGAACTCAATCCGCCAATAGTTGATGTACAGTATGCGTTTTTATTATTCACCTGCAGCTGTCAACATTTTGCCATTGGGGCCAGATCACTTGTGTTCACTTCAATCTTGTGCTTTTGGGCCAGTTTTGTTAAGGGGTCACTCTCTGGGTAGACACTGCTGTTCATAAATGCTCTGTCACTCTCTCTCTCTCTCTCTCTCTCTCTCTCTCTCTCTCTCTCTCTCTCTCTCTCTCTCTCCCACTCTCTCTCTCTCTGTCTCTCTTGCTCTCTCTCTGTCTCTCTCTCTCTCTGTCTCTCTTCTCTCTCTCTCTCTCTCTCTCTCTCTCTCTCTCTCTCGCTCTCTCTCTCAATTCAATTCAATTCAAGGGGCTTTATTGGCATGGGAAACGTGTTAACATTGCCAAAGCAAGTGAGGTAGATAATATACAAAAGTGAAATAAACAATAAAAATTAACAGTAAACATTACACATACAGAAATGTCAAAACAATAAAGACATTACAAATGTCATATTATATATATATATATACAGTGTTGTAACAATGTACAAATGGTTAAAGAACACAAGGGAAAATAAATAATAATATTTACAATGGTGTTTGTTCTTCACTGGTTGCCCTTTTCTTGTGGCAACAGGTCACAAATCTTGCTGCTGTGATGGCACACTGGAATTTCCCCCAGTAGATATGGGAGTTTATCAAAATTGGATTTGTTTTCGAATTCTTTGTGGATCTGTTTAATCTGAGGGAAATATGTATCTCTAATATGGTCATACGTTGGACTGGAGGTTAGGACCTCATTTTGTGGGCAGTGTGCACATAGCCTGTCTTCTCTTGAGAGCCAGGTCTGTCTACGGCAGCCTTTCTCAATAGCAAGGCTATGCTCACTAAGTCTGTACATAGTCAAAGCTTTCCTTAAGTTTGGGTCAGTCACAGTGGTCAGGTATTCTGCCACTGTGTACTCTCTGTTTAGGGCCAAATAGCATTCCAGTTTGCTCTGTTTTTTTGTTAATTCTTTCCAATGTGTCAAGTAATTATCTTTTTGTTTTATCATGATTTGGTTGGGTCAAATTGTGTTTCTGTCCAGGACCAGCTTGCTTAGGGGACTCTTCTCCAGGTTCATCTCTCTGTAGGTGATGGCTTTGTTATGGAAGGTTTGGGAATCGCTTCCTTTTAGGTGGTTGTAGAATTTAACAGGTATTTTCTGGATTTTGATCATTAGCGGGTATCGGCCTAATTCTGCTCTGCATGCGTTATTTGGTGTTTTACGTTGTACACAGAGGATATATTTGCAGAATTCTGCATGCAGAGTCTCAATTTGGTGTTAGTCCCATTTGTGAATTATTGATTGGTGAGCGGACCCCAGACCTCACAACCATCTCTCTCTCTCTCACTCGATTATCTCTTAAGTTGTTGCTGACCATGCTCTATTCCCCTCTGCTATTGGCTAACTCTGCTATTGGCTAACTCTGCTATTGGCTACTACTGTGATATGTGGTTGTCTTTAGATGAATGCACTAACTGTAAGTCACCCCGGATAATAGCGTCTGCTAAATGACTCATATGTAAAAATGTGAATGGAACTCGGATCTCTCTCCCTGTATCTCCCTAGCAACGCGTCCTCCAGGTGGTTGCCACGTGGATGAGTTCCAGTGTCGCATGGACAGCCTGTGCATCCCCATGCGCTGGCGCTGCGACGGGGACACAGACTGCATGGATCTGAGTGATGAGAACGACTGTGAGGGAGTGACACACATGTGTGACCCAGCCGTCAAGTTCAGCTGCCGGAACTCTGGTGAGTGTGTGGTGGCCTTTTCAGCCCTCAAGTGCAATTGGCTAACCACGCTATCTTCCTGTCTCTTCCTCTTTGCTATTGGCTAACTGAGTGTTTGGCCTTTAGTGTTCCAGTCAGATCAGTCAGTTAGGATTCAGGAAGTGTGTTCATGCTCTGGTGTGTGCCATGGTATTTTCTGTCCTCATGAGATTAGTCAGTGACATGCCGTAAATAATAGCCATGTCTTAGGGCAAGTATTGTCTGGGCGGACACACACACACACACACACACACACACACACACACACACACACACACACACACACACACACACACTTAAGAGAGCTTGTTATCTCAAGGGGCTTGCAGTGAAGAATATGACAACCATCTGCTCTCTGAAAACGAGGATGGCCTTGTTTGACCCTTGGATCCCTTGGTTGACTCATGCGTGACCCCTGGATACACAGGGGATTAACACGGCCAGCAGCACTCACAAACAGACTGAATCACTGTAGTTATTTAGATTTATTTAATAGCAGCAGTCACAGTATGCCATATCAGCCGTCACAAACCATCTCAAGGGCACATCTATGTTTCTCTATTAAGAGTTGAACTTACCAGATTGTTGTCTCTTTTCATGTTGTCATGATGTTTCATTGTCCCTCAGCCTGTTGTATCAATAAGGCCTGGGTGTGATGTTGTTTGGTTATCTCCTCAGCCTGTTGTATCAATAAGGCCTGGGTGTGATGTTGTCTGGTTATCTCCTCAGCCTGTTGTATCAATAAGGCCTAGCTGTGATGTTGTCTGGTTCTCCTCAGCCTGTTGTATCAATAAGGCCTAGATATGATGTTGTCTGGTTATCTCCTCAGCCTGATGTATATGTAAGGCCTAGATGTGATGTTGTCTGGTTATCTCCTCAGCCTGTTGTATCAATAAGGCCTGGGTGTGATGTTGTTTGGTTATCTCCTCAGCCTGTTGTATCAATAAGGCCTGGGTGTGATGTTGTCTGGTTATCTCCTCAGCCTGTTGTATCAATAAGGCCTAGATGTGATGTTGTCTGGTTATCTCCTCAGCCTGTTGTATTTGTAAGGCCTAGATGTGATGTTGTCTGGTTATCTCCTCAGCCTGATGTATATGTAAGGCCTAGATGTGATGTTGTCTGGTTATCTCCTCAGCCTGATGTATATGTAAGGCCTAGATGTGATGTTGTCTGGTTATCTCCTCAGCCTGTTGTATCAATAAGGCCTAGCTGTGATGTTGTCTGGTTCTCCTCAGCCTGTTGTATCAATAAGGCCTAGATGTGATGTTGTCTGGTTATCTCCTCAGCCTGGAGTATTTGTAAGGCCTAGATGTGATGTTGTCTGGTTCTCCTCAGCCTGTTGTATCAATAAGGCCTAGATGTGATGTTGTCTGGTTCTCCTCAGCCTGGAGTATTTGTAAGGCCTAGATGTGATGTTGTCTGGTTATCTCCTCAGCCTGTTGTATATGTAAGGCCTAGATGTGATGTTGTCTGGTTATCTCCTCAGCCTGTTGTATCAATAAGGCCTGGGTGTGATGTTGTTTGGTTATCTCCTCAGCCTGTTGTATCAATAAGGCCTAGATGTGATGTTGTCTGGTTATCTCCTCAGCCTGGAGTATTTGTAAGGCCTAGATGTGATGTTGTCTGGTTATCTCCTCTGATGTATATGTAAGGCCCTGGTTATCTCCTCAGCCTGTTGTATCAATAAGGCCTAGCTGTGAGTATTTGTAAGGCCTAGGTGTGATGTTGTCTGGTTATCTCCTCAGCCTGTTGTATATGTAAGGCCTAGGTGTGATGGTGTCTGGTTATCTCCTCAGCCTGTTGTATATGTAAGGCCTAGGTGTGGTGTTGTCTGGGTATCCACTCAGTCTGTTGTATTCGTAAGACGTGACTTCTGTCCCCAGCTCGGTGTATCAGTAAGGCCTGGGTATGTGATGGAGACAGTGACTGTGAGGACAGTTCTGATGAGGACAACTGTGAGGCGTTGGTATGTAAACTGTCCCACCACGTCTGTGCCACCAACGCCTCTGTCTGTCTGCCCGCTGAGAAGCTGTGTGACGGCACTGACGACTGCCCTGATGGTTCCGACGAGAAACTCTGTGGTAAGAATACACTGTCTCACACTTTCACTTACTCACTCTCCCTACCCATAACCCTACCACCTCAGTCAAGGTAGGAATTGCATCTAACGTCACATCTAATTGATTACCCCCCCTCCCTCTCTCTCGCTCTCTATTTCTCTACCCTTCACAGACCTGTGCTCCATAGACAACGGCGGCTGTAGCCACAACTGCTCCATCATCCCTGGGGAAGGCTTCATGTGTTCCTGCCCCCTGGGCATGGAGCTGGGTGCCGACAACAAGACCTGCAACATCATGAACCTCTGTGCCAAGCACCTCAAGTGCAGCCAGAAGTGTGAGCAGGAGAAGAGCAGTGTCAAGTGTTCTTGCTACGAGGGCTGGGAGCTGGAGACAGATATGGAGAGCTGCAAGAGCACTGGTGAGAAGGGGAGAGGAGGAAGAATGGTAGAAGAGGAAGAATGGGAGAGGAGGAAGAATGGGAGAGGAGGAAGAATGGTAGAAGAGGAAGAATGGGAGAGGAGAAAGAATGGTAGAAGAGGAAGAATGGGAGAGGAGGTAGAATGGTAGAAGAGGAAGAATGGGAGAGGAGGAAGAATAGGAGAGGAGGAAGAATGGGAGGGGGGTAAGGTAATAGAGAACTAGAAAATAGGCGTGGTCCTGCTAAAATGGAAATGAACTGGAGGCTGATATGGAGAGCTTCAAGTGTACTGGTGAGGAGAGCGGATGGGGAGGGATCAGGTGATGGGGGTTTGGGGAGAGGAGAGAAGAGAAGGGGAGAGGGGAGGAGGGAAACAGAGAGGGAAACAGGGTCAGGTAGTGGAGAAATAGAAAAGAGATGGTTTGGGACACAATCAGATGGAGAAAATAATGATTGAATGTGTGGTGTAGAGAAGTTCTTCTAAATATTGCTCTTTGGCTAAACTACAGTATTACTCAGTAGTACTACCCGGTCTCTCAGTGATTATGATTGGGCCCTGAGTGTTTCCTGTCTCACTATACATCCTGACCTAGAAGAACGTCTCCCCTCAGATCCTTTCAAGCCGTTCATCATCTTCTCCAACCGCCATGAGATCCGTCGTATTGACCTCCACAAGGGAGAGTTCAGCGTGTTGGTGCCTAACCTGAGGAACACCATCGCTCTGGACTTCCACCTCAGCCAGAACACCCTCTACTGGACTGACGTGGTGGAGGACAAGATCTATCGCGGGAAACTGTCCGACAATGGAGGTGAGGCAGTCTCCATTTTATCCAGCTTTTAACACTCACATAGCAGTCAATACAAACTGACATCCATGTCAATACAACACATTAATGGAGAGAGAAAAAATAAAGAAATGTCCTGCGTTCTTAAAGATCTAATAAGAAGATAACTACTGTGACTTATTATTAAAGAAATTAAAAGGATAATGGTAGAAGATTGTTCTGGCTGTGTCAAAAGCTCTATCTTCTGTTTTAGGAGGGAGGTGAGGGTTGGGAGGAGGTGAGGGTTGGGAGGAGGTGAGGTTTAGGTGGAGATGAGGGTTGGGAGGAGGTGAGGGTTGGGAGGGAGGTGAGGATTAGGAAGAGGTGAGGGTTAGGAAGAGGTGAGGGTTAGGAGGGAGGTGAGGGTTGGGAGGGGGGTGAGGGTTGGGAGGGAGGGAGGTGATGGTTAGGAGGGAGGTGAGGGTTAGGAGGGAGGTGATGTTAGGAGGGATGTGAGGGTTAGGAAGAGGTGAGGGTTAGGAAGAGGTGAGGGTTAGGAGGGAGTTGAGGGTTAAGAAGAGGTGAGTGTTAGGGAGGAGAGGTGAGGTGAGGGTTAGGAGGGACGTGAGGGTTAGGAAGAGGTTAGGGTTAGGAAGAGGTGAGGGTTAGGAAGAGGTAAGGGTTAGGAGAGGTGAGGGTTAAGAGGGAGGTGAGGGTTTGGAGGGAGGTGAGGGTTAGGGGGAGGAGAGGGTTAGGAAGATTTGAGAGTTAGGAGGGATGTAAGGGTTAGGAAGAGGTAAGGGTTAGGAGGGAGGTGAGGGTTGTGAGGGAGGAGAGGGTTGGGAGGGAGGTGATGGTTAGGAAAGAGATGAGGGTTAGGAGGGAGGTGATGTTAGGAGGGAGGTGAGGGTTAGGAAGAAGTGAGGGTTAGGAGGGAGGTGGGGGTTAGGCAGAGGTGAGGGTTAGGAGGGAGTTGAGGGTTAGGAAGAGGTGAGTGTTAGGAAGATGAGGGTTAGGAGAGGTGAGGTGAGGGTTAGAAGGGAGGTGAGGGTTAGGAAGAAGTGAGGGTTAGGAAGAGGTGAGGGTTATGAGAGGTGAGGGTTAAGAGGGAGGTGAGGGTTAGGGGGAAGGAGAGGGTTAGGAAGAGGTGAGGGTTAGGAGAGGTGAGGGTTAGGAAGGAGGAGAGGGTTAGGAAGATTTGAGGGTTAGCAGGGAGGTGAGGGTTAGGAAGAGGTAAGGGTTAGGAGAGGTGAGGGTTAAGAGGGAGGTGAGGGTTTGGAGGGAGGTGAGGGTTAGGGGGAGGAGAGGGTTAGGAAGATTTGAGAGTTAGGAGGGAGGAGAGGGTTAGGAAGAGGTGAGGGTTAGGAGGGAGGTGAGGGTTGTGAGGGAGGAGAGGGTTGGGAGGGAGGTGATGGTTAGGAAAGAGATGAGGGTTAGGAGGGAGGTGATGTTAGGAGGGAGGTGAGGGTTAGGAAGAAGTGAGGGTTAGGAGGGAGGTGGGGGTTAGGCCGAGGTGAGGGTTAGGAGGGAGTTGAGGGTTAGGAAGAGGTGAGTGTTAGGAAGATGAGGGTTAGGAGAGGTGAGGTGAGGGTTAGAAGGGAGGTGAGGGTTAGGAAGAAGTGAGGGTTAGGAAGAGGTGAGGGTTATGAGAGGTGAGGGTTAAGAGGGAGGTGAGGGTTAGGGGGAAGGAGAGGGTTAGGAAGAGGTGAGGGTTAGGAGAGGTGAGGGTTAGGAAGGAGGAGAGGGTTAGGAAGATTTGAGGGTTAGCAGGGAGGTGAGGGTTAGGAAGAGGTAAGGTTTAGGAGTGAGGTGAGGTTTAGGAGCGAGGTGAGGGTTAGGAGGGAGGAGAGGGTTAGGAAGAGGTGAGGGTTAGGAGAGGTGAGGGTTAGGAAGGAGGAGAGGGTTAGGAAGAGGTGAGGGTTAGGAGGGAGGTTTGGGATAGGAGAGGTCAGGGTTAGGAAGGAGGAGAGGGTTAGGAAGAGGTGAGGGTTAGGAGGGAGGTTTGGGTTAGGAGAGGTGAGGTGAGGGTTAGGAAGGAGGAGAGGGTTAGGAGAGGTGAGGGTTAGGAGGGAGGTTTAGGTTAGGAGGAGTTGAGGGTTAGGAGGGAAGTGATGGTTTAAGCATCTCTTTATATTTTGGGTGATTCTGTGTCTTTTCTAGTGTATGTTTTTTTATTCTATTATGCTGCAGCCAATTTCCCCTTTCTGGGACAATAACACTCTATGACTACTTTATGACATATCACAGAGACAAGGGTAGTGGCAGAAGATATTCTGGAAACCCCATCACTAGCATGGCCAAAGCTCTACTTGTCTGCCTGGTTTTGCATCAGCCAACATAGAACATAGAACAACAACATTGATGTATATGCTGATTCGATGAGCGAGTTTATTAGCAAGTGCATCGGTGACGTTGTACCCACGGCTACTATTAAAACCTTCCCCAACCGTGGATTGATGGTAGCATTCGAGCAAAACTGAAAGCGTGAACCACTACTTTTAATCAGGGCAAGGCGACTTGAAACATGACCGTATACAAACAGTGTAGCTATTCCCTCCGCAAGGCAATCAAACAAGCTAAGCTTCAGTATAGAGACAAAGTAGAGTTGCAATTCAACGGCTTAGACACGCAGGGTCTACAGTTAATCACGGACTACAAAAAAAACAGCCCCGTCACGAACCCCGATGTCTTGCTCCCAGAGAAACTAAACAACTTCTTTGCTCGCTTTGAGGACAATACAGTGCCACCGACACGGCCCGCTACCAAAACCTGCGGGTTCTCCTTCACCGCAGCCAACGTGAGTAAAACATTTAAACGTGTTAAACCTCGCAAGGCTGACGGCCCAGACAGCATCCCTAGCCACGTCCTCAGAGCATGCGCAGACCAGCTGGCTGGTGTGTTTACAGACATATTCAATCAATCCCTATCCCAGTCTGATGTTCCCACATGCTTCAAGAGGGCCACCATTGTTCCTGTTCCTAAGAAAGCTAAGTTAACTGAGCTAATCGACTATCGACTCACTTCCGTCATCATGAAGTGCTTTGAGACTAGTCAAGGATCATATCACCTCCACCTTACCTGACACCCTAGACCCACTCCAATTTGCTTACCGCCCCAATAGGTCCACAGATGACGCAATCGCAATCACACTGCACACTGCCCTAACCCATCTGGACAAGAGGAATACCTACAGTATGTAAGAATGCTGTTCATCGACTACACCTCAGCATTTAACACCATAGTACCCTCTAAACTCGTCATTAAGCTTGAGACCCTGGGTCTCGACCCCGCCCTGTGCAACTGGGTCCTGGACTTCCTGACGGGCCACCCCCAGGTGGTGAGGGTAGGAAACAACATCTCCACCCCGCTGATCCTCAACACAGGGGCCCCACAAGGGTGTGTTCTCAGCCCTGTGCTCCCTGTTCACCCATGACTGCGTGGCCGTGCACGCTTCCAACTCAATCATTAAGTTTGCAGACGACACTACAGTGGTAGGCTTGATTACCAACAACAACAAGACGGCCTACAAGGAGGAGGTGAGGGCCCTCGGGGTGTGGTGTCAAGAAAATAACCTCACACTCAACGTCAACAAACAAAGGAGATGATCGTGGACTTCAGGAAACAGCAGAGGTAGCGCCCCCCTATCCACATCGACAGGACAATAGTGGAGAAGGTGGAAAGATGTAAGTTCCTCGATGTACACATCACGGACAAACTGAATTGACCCACCCACACAGACAGCGTGGTGAAGAAGGCGCAACAGTGCTTCTTCAACCTCAGGAGGCTGAAGAAATTTGGCTTGTCACCAAAAACACTCACAAACTTTTACAGATGCACAATCGAGAGCATCCTGTCGGGCTGTATCACCACCTGTTACGGCAATTGCTCCGCCCACAACCGTAAGGCTCTCCAGAGGGTAATGAGGTCTGCACAACGTATCACCGGGGGAAACTACCTGCCCTCCAGGACACCTACACCACCCAATGTCACAGGAAGGCCATAAAAATCATCAAGGACAACAACCACCCGAGCCACTTCCTGTTCACCCCGCTATCATCCAGAAGGCGGGGTCAGTACAGGTGCGTCAAAGCAGGGACCGAGAGACTGAAAAACAGCTTCTATCTCAAGGCCATCAGACTGTTAAACAGCCATCACTAACATTGAGTGGCTGCTGCCTACATAGACTCAAATCTCTAGGATGTAGTAGATGTATCACTAGTCACTTTAAACAATGCCACTTTATATAATGTTTACATACCCTACATTACTCATCTCATATGTACAGTATATACTGTACTCTATACCATCTACTGCATCTTGCCCCTGCCGTTTGGCCATCGATCATCCATATATTTATGTGTACATATTCCTTGTGTGTAAAAGGTAGTTGTTGTGAAATTGTTAGATAACTTGTTAGATATTACTGCACGGTCGGAACTAGAAGCATTTCACTACACTCGCAGTAACATCTGCTAACCATGTGTCTGTAAATTTCATTTGATTTGAACTGGCTTCAAAATTAGAAAACATCTGGAGTAGAAAGGACAATGTTTTTATTATTTAATTTAATTTAATTATTCTCTTAGGACAAGAAAATAGGTTATGCAAAATGTGTACTTTTTCTGAGTGAATGTACTTTTCCTGAACTTTGTCTCTTTGTCTCTTCCCATTTGTCTCACCGTCTGTTGCGTGACTGCAGCCAGCCTTGGCCAGAGCTACACTCGCGCACCACACACACACAGGTGCACGCACACACACAGGTGCACGCACACACACAGGTGCACGCACACACACACACACACACACACACACACACACACACACACACACACACACACACACACACACACACACACACACACACCACAAACAGGCACACAGACACACACTGTGGGGTAGCTAGGGGACACTACACTACACACCCTGTTCCCACCCCTCCTAAAAACAACCCTCCTACGAGACATTGCGTCCAAGCCATACATCAGTCCATGCTGCTTCTGACTGAAGACGATTCAGCAATTCAGCAGCTTCTAAACTGTGGTGCAAACATGGTCACTGTGTACTGCCAACAACAAACAAAAGAGCCAACTGTGGATCCCGCAGTATAACAACAACCAAGCTGTGAGAGGCCCTCTCCCTCTAATGCTCTAATGACTGTTGGAAGGCCATGTGAGGGACTCCACAGTATCATCAGCTGTACACCATTACTGCTTAGCTTTCATTGAGGTCCCAGGCTTTTCTGGGAACAGAGGGATAGCTGCACAAGTGCACATGGGGAGATGGAGGTGTGTGTGTGTGTGTGTGTGTGTGTGTGTGTGTGTGTGTGTGTGTGTGTGTGTGTGTGTGTGTGTGTGTGTGTGTGTGTGTGTGTGTGTGTGTGTGTGTGTGTGTGTGTGTGTGTGTGTGTGTGTTTGTGTTTGTGTTTAACTATTATTGATGGGACCAGAAGTAGGTTAAGGTTAGAATTAATGTTAGGGTTAGTTTTAGGGTTAAGGTTAGGGATAATAGGATTTTGAATGGGACTGAATTGTGTGTCCCCACAAGGTTAGTTGTACAAGACTGTGTGTGTGTGCCCACGTGTGTGTGTGCACCTGTGCATGTATGCATATCTCTGTGTGTGTTACCTCTGCAGTGTGGCCCCTCATCCCAGCCAACCTCCCACTAGAAGTCCCCAACTACAAACTCTCCACTAGAAGTCCCCAACTAGAAACCTTCCACTAGAAGTCCCCAACTAGAAACCTTCCACTAGAATTCCCCAACTAGAAACTTTCCGCTAGAAGTCCCCAACTAGAAGCTTTCCGCTAGAAGTCCCCAACTAGAAACTTTCCACTAGAAGTCCCCAACTAGAAACTTTCCACTAGAAGTCCCCAACTAGAAACCACCCACTAGAAACCACCCACTAGAAACCCCCCATTACAAACCCACCGCTATTTTTTATTTTTTTATTTTACCTTTATTTGACTGTCAGTGAAGAACAAATTCTTAGGCCTAGGAACAGTGGGTTAACTGCCTTGTTCAGAGGCAGAACAACAGATTTTTTTGTACCTTTTCAGCTCGGGGATTCGATCTTGCAACCTTTCGGGTACTAGTCCAATGCTCTAACCACTAGGCTACCTGCCGCCCACTAGAACGACCCCCCCCCCCACTAGAAACCCTCCATTAACCCCCCCCCCCCACTAGAAGCCCTCCACTAGCAACCCCACACTAGAAACTCTCCACTAGAAACCCTCCACTAGAAACACCCCACTAGCAACCCCACACTAGAAACTCTCCACTAGAAACCTTCCACTAGAAACCCCTCACTAGAAACCCCACACTAGAAACTCTCCACTAGAAACTCTCCACTAGAAACCCCCCACTAGAAACTCTCCACTAGAAACCCTCCACTAGAAACCCCCCACTAGAAACCCCACACTAGAAACTCTCCACTAGAAACTCTCCACTAGAAACCCCCCACTAGAAACTCTCCACTAGAAACCCCCCACTAGAAACTCTCCACTAGAAACTCTCCACTAGAAACTCTCCACTAGAAACTCTCCACTAGAAACCCCCCACTAGAAACCCTCCACTAGAAACTCTCCACTAGAAACCCCACACTAGAAACTCTCCACTAGAAACCCTCCACTAGAAACCCCCCACTAGAAACTAGAAACCCCACACTAGAAACTCTCCACTAGATACCCCCCACTAGAAACTCTCCACTAGAAACCCCCCACTAGAAACTCTCCACTAGAAACCCTCCGCTAGAAACCCCCCACTAGAAACTCTCCACTAGAAACCCCCCACTAGAAACTCTCCACTAGAAACTCTCCACTAGAAACCCCACACTAGAAACTCTCCACTAGAAACCCTCCACTAGAAGCCCTCCACTAGAAACACTCCACTTGAAGCCCTCCACTAGAAACATTCCACTAGAAACTCTCCACTAGAAACCCTCCACTAGAAACCCTCCACTAGAAACTCTCTACTAGAAACTCTCCACTAGAAACCCCCCACTAGAAACCCTCCACTAGAAACTCTCCACTAGAAACCCCTCTTTAGAAGCCCTCAACTAGAAACCCCTCTTTTCAAGCCCTCCACTAGAAACCCCTCTTTAGAAGCCCTCCACTAGAAACCCCTCTAGAAACCCTCCACTAGAAACCCTCCACTAGAAACCCTCCACTAGAAACCCTCCACTAGAAACTCTCCACTAGAAACTCTCCACTAGAAACCCCCCACTAGAAACCCTCCACTAGAAACTCTCCACTAGAAACCCCACACTAGAAACTCTCCACTAGAAACCCTCCACTAGAAACCCCCCACTAGAAACTAGAAACCCCCCACTAGAAACCCTCCACTAGAAACTCTCCACTAGAAACCCTCCACTAGAAACCCTCCACTAGAAACCCTCAACTCGAAACCCCCCACTTGAAGCCCTCTACTAGAAACCCCCCACTAGAAACCCTCAACTCAAACCCCCCCACTTGAAGCCCTCCACTAGAAACCCCCCACTAGAAACCCTCCACTAGAAACCCTCAACTCGAAACCCCCCACTAGAAACCCCCCACTTGAAGCCCTCCACTAGAAACCCCCCACTAGAAACCCCCCACTAGAAATCCTACACTGACAGACCAACTGACTGACTCAGATTCCACAGAGAAGGAATTCTAAACAATCCTCTCAGTTTGTCAGCGGTTTGCTGCAGTTAAACATGTGAGCTGCAGGATGGAGTTAGTCTCTAGCTGCTGTCTTTTGACTAGACAGACATATTGTATTACTTCAGCAGATATTTCCCCATTGCATAAAGCTCTAATACAGCTTGGTTCACTGGGTACCATTTCTGTCATGTCCATTATGAAGAGCTATCTAATCATGTTATTTTCTTCAAATTTCATCAAATCGTTTTTTCTTCTTCTGTGTATTGAGGTAAGTGATTGGAGTGTCAAACAAATCTACAATTTCCCATGCAAGGCGCTAACCCAGCCATCCTCTATCTCCCATTTCATACCCTACCCCTCTCTCCTCCCCTCCATCCCCCCTCTTACCCCCTCCAGCTCTGACCAGTTTCGAGGTGGTGATCCAGTATGGCCTGGCCACTCCAGAAGGGCTGGCTGTGGACTGGATAGCAGGGAACATCTACTGGGTGGAGAGTAACCTAGATCAGATAGAGGTAGCCAAGCTGGACGGAACCATGAGGACCACCCTCCTGGCTGGTGAGGTGGAGCACCCACGGGCCATCGCCCTCGACCCCAGAGATGGGTGAGGAAACAAAACTATAGATTACAAAACAGTAAAGCGTAGATTAGTATAGAACAGTCAAGTGTAGATTAGTATAGAACAGTAAAGTGTAGATTAATATAGAACAGTAAAGTGTAGATTAGTATAGAACAGTAAAGCGTAGATTAGTATAGAACAGTAAAGTGTAGATTAGTATAGAACAATAAAGCGTAGATTAGTATAGAACAGTAAAGTGTAGATTAGTATAGAACAGTAAAATGTAGATTACTGTAGAACAGTAAAGTGTAGATTAGTATAGAACAGTAAAGTGTAGATTAGTATAGAACAGTAAAGTGTAGATTACTGTAGAACAGTAAAGTGTAGATTAGTATAGAACAGTAAAGTGTAGATTAGTATAGAACAGTAAAATGTAGATTACTGTAGAACAGTAAAGTGTAGATTAGTATAGAACAGTAAAGTGTAGATTAGTATAGAACAGTAAAGTGTAGATTACTGTAGAACAGTAAAGTGTAGATTAGTATAGAACAGTAAAGTGTAGATTAGTATAGAACAGTAAAATGTAGATTACTGTAGAACAGTAAAGTGTAGATTAGTATAGAACAGTAAAGTGTAGATTAGTATAGAACAGTAAAATGTAGATTACTGTAGAACAGTAAAGTGTAGATTAGTATAGAACAGTAAAGTGTAGATTAGTATAGAACAGTAAAGTGTAGATTACTGTAGAACAGTAAAGTGTAGATTAGTATAGAACAGTAAAGTGTAGATTAATATAGAACAGTAAAGTGTAGATTAGTATAGAAGAGTAATGCATAGATTACTGTAGAACAGTAAAGTGTAGATTAGTATAGAACAGTAAAGCGTAGATTACTGTAGAACAGTAAAGTGTAGATTAGTATAGAAGAGTAAAGCGTAGGTTACTGTAGAACAGTAAAGCGTAGATTACTGTAGAACAGTAAAGCGTAGATTACTGTAGAACAGTAAAGTGTAGATTAATATAGAACAGTAAAGCGTAGATTACTGTAGAATAGTAAAGTGTAGATTAGTATAGAACAGTAAAGCGTAGATTACTGTAGAACAGTAAAGTGTAGATTACTGTAGAATAGTAAAGTGTAGATTAGTATAGAACAGTAAAGCGTAGATTACTGTAGAACAGTAAAGTGCAGATTAGTATAGAACAGTAAAGTGTAGATTACTGTAGAACAATAAAGTGCAGATTAGTATAGAACAGTAAAGCGTAGATTACTGTAGAACAGTAAAGTGTATAGATAGATTACTGTAGAACAAGTAAAACAGTAGAAAGTGTAGATTACTGTAGAACAGTAAAGTGTAGATTAATATAGAACAGTAAAGTGTAGATTACTGTAGAACAGTAAAGTGTAGATTAATATAGAACAGTAAAGTGTAGATTGGTATAGAACAGTAAAGCGTAGATTACTGTAGAACAGTAAAGTGTAGATTAGTATAGAACAGTGAAGTGTAGATTAGTATAGAACAGTAAAGTGTAGATTAGTATAGAACAGTAAAGTGTAGATTAGTATAGAACAGTAAAGCATAGATTACTGTAGAACAGTAAAGTGTAGATTAATATAGAACAGTAAAGTGTAGATTAGTATAGAACAGTAAAGTGTAGATTAGTATAGAACAGTAAAGTGTAGATTAGTATAGGACAGTAAATTGTAGATTAGTATAGAAGAGTAAAGCGTAGATTACTGTAGAACAGTAAAGTGTAGATTAGTATAGAACAGTAAAGCGTAGATTACTGTAGAACAGTAAAGTGTAGATTAGTATAGAACAGTAAAGTGTAGATTTTGACCACAGTAAAAAAAAAGAAGAAAAAAAAGACATGATTTCAATAAAAAGATACAACAAGCTGAAACGAGCCACGTACGATTCCCCACATGGCAGCTTCTTCTTGTCATTGGTGCTAGCTATCTATATCCCAGGGCCATCACACTGGACCCATGCGATGGGTAGATAACATGGAACCATAGAATAGATACCATATTTTATGTAACCTTTATTTAACTAGGCAAGTCAGTTAAGAACAAATTCTTATTTAAAATGGCGGCCTAGGAACAGTGGGTTAACTGCCTTGTTCAGGGACAGAACGACAGATGTTTTACAGCTCGGGGACTCAATCTAGCAACCTTTCAGTTACTGTCCCAACGCTCTAACCACTAGGCTACCTGCCACTGCGCAGTTCCATGGTATCTGTTCTATGGTTCTATAGTATCTGTTCAATGGTTCTATGGTATATGTTCTATGGTTCTATGGTATTTGTTCTACAGTATCTGTTCTATGGTATCTGATCTATAGTTCTATAGTATCTGTTCTATGATATATGTTCTATGGTTCCATGGTATCTGTTCTATGGTATATGTTCTATGTTTCTATAGTATATGTTATATGGTTCTACTTTTGGGCTCCAGAGTGGCGCAGTGGTCTAAGGCACCGCATTTCAGTGCATGAGGTGTCATTACAGACTCTGGTTTGATTCCAGGCTGAATCACAACCAGTGATTGGGAGTCCTATAGGGCGCTGCACAATTGGCCCAGCATTGTCCCGGTTAGTGTTTGGTCGGGGTAGGCAGTCATTGTAAATAAGAATTTGGTCTTAACTGACTTGCCTAGTTAAATTAAGGTTACGTTAAAAAAATAATAGATACCATGGAACCATGCAGTGGCAGGTAGCCTAGTGGTTAGAGTGTTGGGCCAGTAACAGAAGGGTTGATAGATCAAATCTGCCCCTGAACAAGGCAGTTAACCCACTGTTCCTAGGCTGTCATTGTAAATAACAATTTGTTCTTAGATATAATAGATATCATGGAACCATAGAACCAAAGAGCCATAATGTGATTGCAGAGTAGTACCTCTTCACAGTCTCACACTGTATGTATGACATACAATATCAGTCAAAATTCTACATTGTAGAATAATAGTGAAGACATGAAAACTATTAAATAACACATATGGAATCATGTAGTAACCAAAACAGTTTTAAACAAATCAGAATATATGTTATATTTGAGATTCTTCAAATAGCCACCCTTTTCCTTGATGACAGCTTTGCACACTCTTGGCATTCCCTCAACCAGCTTCACCTGGAATGCTTTTCCAACCGTCTTGAAGGAGTCCCCTCATATGCTGGGCACTTGTTGGCTGCTTTTCTTTCACTCTGCGATCCGACTCATCCAAAACCATCTCAATTTGGTTGAGGTCAGGGATTGTGGAGGCCAGGTTATCTGATACAGCACTCCATCACTCTCCTTCTTGGTAAAATAGCCCTAACACAGCCTGGAGGTGTGTTGGGTCACTGTCCTGTTGAAAAACCAATGATAGTCCCACTAAGCCCAAACCAGCAAAGCTCCACCACACCATAACACCACCTCCTCCAAGCTTTACGGTGGGAAATACACTGCGTCTCACAAAAACACGGCGGTTGGAATCAATGATCTCCAATTTGGACTCCAGACTAAAGGTCACATTTCCATCGGTCTAATGTCCATTGCTCATGTTTCTTGGCCCAAGTATGTCTCTTCTTATTATTGGTGTCCTTCAGTAGTGGTTTATTTTCAGCAATTTGACCATGAAGGCTTGATTCACAATACTTGATTCTTCTCTGAACAGTTGATTTTGAGATGTGTCTGTTACTTAAACTCTGTGAAGCATTTATTTGGGCTGCAATTTCTGAGGCTGGTAATGAACTTATCCTCTGCAGCAGAGGTAATTCTGGGTCTTCCATTCCTGTGGTGGTCCTCATGAGAGCCAGTTTCATCATATTCCCCCTTCCTTGTCACAACACAACTGATTGGCTCACGCCTGTTAATTGAAATGCAGGTGACTACCTCATGAAGCTGGTTGAGAGAATGCCAAGAGTGTGCAAAGCTGTCATCAAGGCAAAGGGTGGCTATTTGAAGAATCTCAAATATAACATATATTTTGATTTGTTTAACACTTTTTTGCTTACTACATGATTCCATGTTTTATTTCATAGATTTGAGGTCTTCACTATTATTCTACAATGTAGAAAATAGTACAAATAAAGAAAAATGCTTGAATGAGTAGGTGTTCTAAAACTTTGGACCGGTAGTGTAATGCTGCTGAATATTCCTGAATGTGTGTTTCTCTTTCTCTTCTTTGTCTGTGACAAGTATTCTGTTCTGGACGGACTGGGATGCCAGCTTGCCCAGGATCGAGGCAGCATCTATGAGTGGTGAGGCCAGGAGGACTATCCACAGAGAGACTGGCAGCGGTGGCTGGCCCAACGGACTGACTGTAGACTACATGGAGAGACGCATTGTATGGATCGATGCCAGGTACTGTTGCTCTCCTTACTATACGCACCCACCCACGCACGCACACACACACACACACACACACACACACACACACACACACACACACACACACACACCTCCTCTCATAAATGTTTTCTCCCCAGGTCTGATGCCATTTACTCTGCTCTGTATGACGGCTCTGGTCTGATCGAGGTGCTGAGGGGTCATGAGTACCTGTCTCATCCTTTTGCTGTCACTATGTACGGAGGAGAGGTGTACTGGACAGACTGGAGGACCAACACCCTGGCCAAGGCCAACAAGTGGACCGGCAACAACGTAACCGTGGTCCAACGCACCAACACACAACCCTTCGACCTGCAGGTGTATCATCCCTCCAGACAGCCCCAGGGTAGGTCACACGGACGGACGGATGCTTACATAAATACATACAGTGCCTTCAGAAATTATTCATACCCCCTGACTTATTCCACATTTTGTTGTTACAGCCTGAATTCAGAATGTTCTCATCCATCTACACACAATACCCCATAATGAGAGTGAAAACATGTTTTTAGACATTTTTGCAAATTTAAGAAAATACAGAAATATCTAATTTACATAAGTACTCACACTCCTGAGTCCATATTTTGTAGAAGCACCTTGTGTAGCGATTACAGCTGTAAGTCGTTATGGGTAAGTCTCTTAAGAGCTTTCCACACCTGGATTATGCAACAGTTGTCCATTATAATTTTCAAAATTCTTCAAGCTCTGTTAAATTGATTGTTGATCAGACGCAACCCATCCCGTTAGCGGGATCATTTTCATCAACAACCGCTGAATTGCAGAGCGCCACATTAAAAAAAAATTACTACAAATATTTATATTCATTCCTGGGTTCGCGCCCAGGCTCTGTCGTAACCGGCCGCGACCGGGAGGTCCGTGGGGCGACGCACAATTGGCCTAGCGTCGCCCGGGTTAGGGAAGGCTTGGTCGGTAGGGGTGTCCTTGTCTCATCGCGCACCAGCGACTCCTGTGGCGGGCTGGGCGCAGTGTACGCTAGCCAAGGTGGCCAGGTGCACGGTGTTTCCTCCGGCGCATTGGTGCGGCTGGCTTCCGGGTTGGATGTGCGCTGTGTTAAAGAAGCAGCGGCTTGGTTGGTTGTGTATCGGAGGACGCATGACTTTCAACCTTCGTCTCTCCCGAGCCCGTACGGGAGTTGTAGCGATGAGACAAGATAGTAGCTACTACAACAATTGGATACTACGAAATTGGGGAGAAAAAGGGGTAAAATTAAAAATAAAAAAAAATAAAATAAAAAAAATATTAATATTCATGAAATCACAAGTGCAATATAGCAAAACACAGCTTAGCTTTTTGTTAATCCACCTGTCGTGTCAGATTTTGAAAATATGCTTTACAGCAAAAGCAAACCAAGCGTTTGTGTGAGTTTATCGATCACTAGACAAAACATTATGAACACCTAGCATCAAGTAACTTGGTCACGAAAATCAGAAAAGCAATCAAATTAATCGCTTACCTTTGATCTTCGGATGTTTTCACTCACGAGACAGTTACACAATAAATGCTCCTTTTGTTCCATGAAGATTATTTTTATGTCCAAAATACCTCCGTTTGTTTGGCGTTCAGAAATCCACAGGCCCGAGCGGTCACGACAACGCAGACGAAAATTCCGTAATGTCCACAGAAACATGTCAAATGTTTTTTAGAATCAATCCTCAGGTTGTTTTTAAAATATATAATCGATAATATATCAACCGGCACTGTCTCTTTTTCAGTAAGAGAGGGAGAGACAATGGCTGCCCCACTCTGTTGCGCGAGCAAAACTCATGCAAACACCCAGCTATCCACTACGCAATGTTATCTTTCTCACTAATTTTTCAAAATAAAAGTCTGAAACTGTCTAAAGACTGTTAACACCTTGAGGAAGCGATAGGAAAAGGAATCTGGTTGATATCCCTTTAAATGGAGCGAATGCAGGCTATGGAACATGGAGATTTCAAAATAGAAGCCACTTCCTGGTTTGATTTTCCTCAGGTTTTTGCCTGCAATATCAGTTATGTTATACTCACAGACAATATTTTGACAGTTTTGGAAACTTTAGAGTGTTTTCTATCCTAATCTGTCAATTATATGCATATTCTAGCATATGGGCCTGAGATATAGGCCGTTTACTTTAGGAACGTTATTTTTCCAAACATAAAAATAGTGCCCCCTAGCTGAAAGAGGTTAAGAGCTTTCCACACCTGGATTGTGCAACATTTGTCCATTATAATTTTCAAAATTCTTCAAGCTCTGTTAAATTGATTGTTGATCATAAGTCACAAGTTGCATGGACTCCCTCATCTCTGTACCCCACACATACAATGATCTGTAAGGTCCCTCAGATGAGCAGTGAATTTCAAACGCAGATTAAACCACGAAGACCATGGAGGTTTTCCAATGCCTTGCAAAGAAGGGCACCTATTGTTAGATTGGTAACTTGAGCATGGTCAAGTTATTAATTACACTTTGCAGGCGTCCTTCCTAACTCAGTTGCCGGATAGGAAGAAACCACTCAGTGATTTCACCATGAGGCCAATGGTGAATTTAAAACAGTTACAGAGTTTAATGACTGTGAGAAAACTGAGGATGGATCAACAACTTTATAGTTACTCCACAATACTAACCTAATTGACAGAGAAAAAGAAGGAAGCCTGTAAAGAATACAAATATTCCAAAACATGCATCCCGTTTGCAACAAGGCTCTAAAGTAATACTGCAAAACATTTGGCAAAACAATTAACTTTTTGTACTGAATACAAGGTATTATGTTTCGGCAAATCCAATACAACACATTACTGAGTACCACTCTACATATTTTCAAGCATAGTGGTGGCTGCATCATGTTATGGGTATGCTTGTCATCGGCAAGGACTAGGGAGTTTTTTAGGATAAAAAAAACAGAATCAACCCTGGAGTTGCTTACCAAGAAGACAGTGAATGTTCCCTAGTGGCCGAGTTACAGTTTTGACTTAAATCTATAAGGCAAGATCTGAATGTTTGTCTAGCGTTTTGTTTAGGAACATTTTCCTCCTGAACTCATTTAGACTTGCCATAGCAAACAAGTTAAATACTTATTGACTATTCATTTGTAAAAATGTGTGAAAACATAATTTCACTTTGACATTGTGGGGTATTGTGTGTAGGCAAGTGGCAAAACATCTCAATTTAATACATTTTAAATTCAGGCTGTTATGTAACAAAATGTAAGAAAAGTCAAGGGATGTGAATACATTATGAAGACACTACACACGCATGCATGCAGGCCGACACACACAAGCAACCTCACACTTCACAGCTGCCTCTTACTGCTAACTGGACTGTGACACACACTTTGGTGCAGTGTTGAAAGGAAAGGCCAGGACTGCAGAGTGGTGCACTACACTCAACTCCCCTCAGACAGCTGACCTTTCACTGTTGTCCCATGTGTTGTGTTACCTCCATGATCCTGTGAATCACACACACTGTGGATAATAAAGGCCACACACTGTGGATAATAAAGCCCAGACACTGTGTATAATAAAGCCCAGACACTGTGGATAATAAAGCCCAGACACTGTGGATAATAAAGCCCACACACTGTGGATAATAAAGCCCAGACACTGTGGATAATAAAGCCCACACACTGTGGATAATAAAGCCCACACACTGTGGATAATAAAGCCCACACACTGTGGATAGTAAAGCCCACACACTGTGGATAGTAAAGCCCACACTGTGGATAATAAAGGCCACACACTGCAGTATTTGACCTTTTAGACTCAATAGTAGAATACACAAGGGGCAATTTCGAAATGTGGTTGTGCATCAGCAGTTTTTCTCTTATGTCAGTCACTGATAGTCAATTAGTCCATGTCAGGTAACATTATTGAGATTGCTAAGTTAGTTTAGCGACCAGATTTCTAAACTTGTTATCATGGTTGAATTACCGGACGGGCTGCCCCCATGTATCATATGCTGTCAATGGGTGGGTGTAGCTGGTGCATGGAAGTCAGGCGCAGGAGAGCAGAGATGAGTGGACAAACCACTTTACTCAGGCAATTATTAAAACAGGACGCAACCGCGTCACAAAAAAACAAATGCCCAAAGAACACAGGAACAAAATAAAACCCGGCGTACACCAGCCGGAAGCGTACCAACCTGACAATAAACAATTTCACACAGAGACGTGGGGGGAACAGAGGGTTAAATACATGACAAGTAATGAGGGAATGTAAACCAGGTGTGCGGGAAAACAAGGCAAAACAAATGGAAAATGAAAGGTGGATCGGCGATGGCTAGAAGACCGGTGACTTCGACCGCCGAACACCGCCCGAACAAGGAGAGGAACCGACTTCGGCGGAAGTCGTGACAGCACCCCCCCTTGACGCTCGGCTCCAGCAGCGCGCCGACACCGGCCTCGGGGACGACCCGGAGGGTGATGTGCAGGGCAATCCGGACGGAGACGATGGAACTCACGCAGCATAGCAGGGTCCAACACGTCCTCCACCGGAACCCAGCATCTCTCCTCCGGACCGTACCCCTCTCACTCCACGAGGTACTGAAGGCCCCTCGTCCGATGCCTCGAATCCAGTATGGAGCGAACGGAATACGCCGGGGCCCCCTCAATGTCCAGAGGTGGCGGAGGAACCTCCCGCACCTCAGACTCCTGGAGCGGGCCAGCCACCACCGGCCTGAGGAGAGACACATGGAACGAGGAGTTAATACGGTAATCGGGGGGAAGCTATTACCTGTAACTAACCTCGTTCAGTCTCCTCAGGACTTTAAATGGCCCCACAAACCGTGGCCCCAGCTTCCGGCAGGGCAGGCAGAGGGGCAGGTTTCGGGTCGAGAGCCAGACCCGGTCTCACTGCGGTGACGGTCTGCGTTGGCTTTCTGGCTCAGTACAGCCCGCTGAAGGTGAACATCGATCTGACTCTGATGAGGAGCCTCGATTCTGCCAAGGTGCCAGAACCTACTGGTACCCCAGTATGCACTGGAATGGGGAGAGATTAGTGGAGGAGTGACGAGCGAGTTCTGGGCCATCTCTGCCCAGGGCACGAACGCCGCCCACTCCCCTGGCCCGTCCTGGTAATAAGACCTCAGAAACCTACCCACATCCTGGTTCACTCTCCACCTGCCTGTTACTCTCGGGGTGAAAACCCGAGGTAAGGCTGATCGAGACCCCCAGACGTTCCATGAACGCCCTCCAGACCCTCGAAATCAACTGGGGACCCCAATCAGACACTATATCCTCCAGCACCCCGTAGTACCGGAAGACAAGGCCTCCGCAGTCTGTAGGGCCGTAGGGAGACCGGGCAGAGGGAGGAGACGGCAGGACTTACAAAAACGGTCCACATCGACCAGGATCGTGGTGTTACCCTGTGAGGGAGGAAGATCGGTAAGGAAATCGACCGACAGGTGCAACCAAGGCCGTTGTGGAACGGGTAAGGGGTGTAGCTTACCTCTGGGCAGGTGCCTAGGAGCCTTACACTGGGCGCACACCGAGCAGGAGGAAACATAAACCCTCACTTCCTTAGCCAAAGTGGGCCACCAGTACTTCCCACTCAGACAGCGCACCTTCCAACCGATGCCTGGATGACCAGAGGAGGGTGACGTGTGGGCCCAATAGATCAGCCGGTCATGGACAGCAGATGGCACGTACAGGCGCCCAGCGGGACACTGGAGGGGAGTGGGCTCTGCACGTAGCGCCTGCTCAATGTCCACATCCAGCTCCCACACTACCGGCACCACCAGGCAGGAGGCCGGGAGTATGGGGGTGGGATCCATGGGCCGCTCCTCTGTGTCATACAGCTGGGACAGTGCGTCTGCCTTCACGTTCTGGGAACCTAGTCTGTAAGAAAGGGTGAAAACAAAACGGGGGAAAAACATGGCCCACCTTGCCTGGCGAGGGTTCAGTCTCCTCGCTGCCCGAATGTACTCCAGATTGCGGTGGTCAGTCCAGAAGAAAAAAGGGTGTTTAGCCACCTCAAGCCAATGTCTCCATGCCTTCAAAGCCTTCACTGCAGCCAACAGCTCCCGGTCCCCCACGTCATAGTTTTGCTCCGCTGGGCTGAGCTTTCTCGAGAAGAAGGCCTTCGGTGGCGTACCTGAGCGCTGAGAGAGCACGGCTCCTATCCCAGCCTCGGACGCGTCCACCTCCACTATGAACGCCAGAGAAGGTTCGGGATGGGCCAGCACCGGAGCCGAGGTAAACAGAGCCTTCAGGTGACCAAAAGCCCTGTCCGCCTCAGCCGACCACTGCAAACGTACCGATCCCCCCCTTCAGCAGTGAGGTAATGGGAGCCGCTAACCTGACCAAAACCCCGGATAAACCTCTGGTAGTAGTTGGCAAACCGTAAGAACCGCTGCACCTCCTTTACCGTGTCGGGAGTCGGCCAATTACGCATGGCTGAAATGCTGTCACTCTCCATCTCCACCCCTGAGGAGGAAATGTGGTACCCTAGGAAGGAGACGGACTGTTGGAAGAACAGGCATTTCTCAGCCTTGACGTACAGGTCATGCTCCAACAGTTGACCAAGCACCCTGCACACCAGGGACAAATGCTCTGCGAATGTAGAGTATATCATAATGTCATCAATATACACCACTACACCCTGCCCGTGCAGGTCCCTGAAAATCGCGTCTACAAAGGCTTGGAAGACAGATGGTGCATTCATCAACCCGTACAGCATGACGAGGTACTCATAATGCCCTGAGGTGGTACTGAACGCCGTCTTCCACTCGTCTCCCTCCCGGATACACACCAGGTTGTAAGCGCTCCTGAGATCTATGGCGGGGCTGAGATGATGGAGCATCGCCGCCTGCTCCCGGACACGCTCCTCGACCACTATACCAGAGGCACCTGCTCCTGCTGACTCCATTTTGTGGGTGTGAAATTCTGTCAATGGGTGGGTGTAGCTGGTGCATGGAAGTCAGGCGCAGGAGAGCAGAGATGAGTGGACAAAGCACTTTACTCAGGCAATTATTAAAACAGGACGCAACAAAAAAATAAATGCCCAAAGAACAAGTGAGGCAGCACAAAGTACACACAACCAAGTACAAAGTACCGGCTGCCACAAAGCACAGGAACAAAACAAAACCCGGCGTACACCAGCTGGAAGCGCACCAACCTGACAATAAACAATTTCACACAGGGACGTGAGGGGAACAGAGGGTTAAGTAACCAAGTCAAGTAATGAGGGAATGTAAACCAGGTTTGTGGGAAAACAAGACAAAACCAATGAAAGGTGGATCAGCGATGGCTAGAAGACCGGTGACTTCGACCGCCGAACGCCGCCCGAACAAGGAGAGGAACCGACTTCGGAAGATGTCGTGACATATGCAAACATTTCTCTCCACCTTATGGCAAAATGTGTAGAATTGCAGGAAATTAGCTGTACAACTGCTTGTTTTCCTCTCCGCTCCATGGCTAAATTAGTAGAATTACATGAAATGTGTTATAAAATTGCAAAAACGCAGACCTGCGAGCAACTGAGGCCCCTCATAATGAGTTCATATTTTTGGTGGACCCCACCCCATCTACGTTGCCCATCCCTGTATATATGGTGGCCAAGACCATCTGGGCTTAGAAAGGTTGTATTGATCTGGGCTTAGATAGGTTATGTTGATCTGGGCCTAGATGGGTTGTGTTGATCTGGGCTTAGATAGGTTGAGTTGATCTTGAAGACATTCTGTGTAGACAGATAGAGACCACTTATCATGTGGTGTGACTTAATCATTATACATTGAGTTTACAAAACATTAGGAACACCTTCATAATATTGAGTCGCACCCTCTTCTGCCCTCAATTCGTCAGGGCATGGACTCTACAAAGTGTCGAAAACATTCCACAGGGATGCTGGCCCATGTTGACTCCAATGCTTCCCACAGTTGTGTCAGGTTGGCTGGATGTCCTTTGTGTGGTGGACGTTCTTGATACACATGGGAAACTGTTGAGGGTGAAAAACCCAGCAGCGTTGCAGTTCTTGACATACTCAAACCAGTGCGCCTGGCACCTACTACCATACCCCGTTCAAAGGCATTTCAATATTTTATCTCACCCATTCATCCTCTGAATGGCAAACATACACAATCCATGTCTCAATTGGCTTAATTTTTTTAACCTTTAACCTGTCTCCTTCCCTTCATCTACACTGATTGAAGTAGTGGTTATCACTAGGAGAGAGCTGATCACAGTGGTTAACACTAGGAGAGAGCTGATCACAGTGGTTAACACTAGGAGAGAGCTGATCACAGTGGTTATCACTAGAGGAGGGAGCTGATCACAGTGGTTATCACAAGGAGAGAGCTGATCACAGTGGTTAACACTAGGAGAGAGATGATCACAGTGGTTAACACTAGGAGAGAGCTGATCACAGTGGTTATTAACACTAGGAGAGAGCTGATCACAGTGGTTATCACTAGAGGAGGGAGCTGATCACAGTGGTTATCACAAGGAGAGAGCTGATCACAGTGGTTAACACTAGGAGAGAGCTGATCACAGTGGTTAACACTAGGAGAGAGCTGATCACAGTGGTTATCACAAGGAGAGAGCTGATCACAGTGGTTAACACTAGGAGAGAGCTGATCACAGTGGTTAACACTAGGAGAGAGCTGATCACAGTGGAGAGAGCTGATCACAGTGGTTAACACTAGGAGAGAGCTGATCACAGTGGTTATCACTAGGAGATAACTGATCACAGTGGTTAACACTAGGAGAGAGCTGATCACAGTGGTTATCACTTGTGGAGGGAGCTGATCACAGTGGTTAACACTAGGAGAGAGCTGATCACAGTGGTTAACACTAGGATAGAGCTGATCATAGTGGTTATCACTAGGAGAGAGCTGATCACAATGGTTAACACTAGGAGAGAGCTGATCACAGTGGTTAACACTAGGAGAGAGCTAATCACAGTGGTTAACACTAGGAGAGAGCTGATCACAGTGGTTATCACTAGAGGAGGGAGCTGATCACAGTGGTTATCACAAGGAGAGAGCTGATCACAGTGGTTAACACTAGGAGAGAGATGATCACAGTGGTTAACACTAGGAGAGAGCTGATCACAGTGGTTATTAACACTAGGAGAGAGCTGATCACAGTGGTTATCACTAGAGGAGGGAGCTGATCACAGTGGTTATCACAAGGAGAGAGCTGATCACAGTGGTTAACACTAGGAGAGAGCTGATCACAGTGGTTAACACTAGGAGAGAGCTGATCACAGTGGTTATCACAAGGAGAGAGCTGATCACAGTGGTTAACACTAGGAGAGAGCTGATCACAGTGGTTAACACTAGGAGAGAGCTGATCACAGTGGTTATCACTAGGAGAGAGCTGATCACAGTGGTTAACACTAGGAGAGAGCTGATCACAGTGGTTATCACTAGGAGATAGCTGATCACAGAGGTTAACACTAGGAGAGAGCTGATCACAGTGGTTATCACTAGAGGAGGGAGCTGATCACAGTGGTTAACACTAGGAGAGAGCTGATCACAGTGGTTAACACTAGGATAGAGCTGATCATAGTGGTTATCACTAGGAGAGAGCTGATCACAATGGTTAACACTAGGAGAGAGCTGATCACAGTGGTTAACACTAGGAGAGAGCTGATCACAGTGGTTAACACTAGGAGAGAGCTGATCACAGTGGTTAACACTAGGAGAGAGCTGATCACAGTGGTTAACACTAGGGGAGAGCTGATCACAGTGGTTAACACTAGGAGAGAGCTGATCACAGTGGTTAACACTAGGAGAGAGCTGATCACAGTGGTTAACACTAGGAGAGAGCTGATCACAGTGGTTAACACTAGGAGAGAGATGATCACAGTGGTTAACATGTCTTCTTCCCTTCAGCTCCTAACCCTTGTGCAACCGCTGATGGGCAGAGCCCCTGTTCTCACCTGTGTCTGATCAGCTACAACCAGACTTTCTCCTGTGCCTGTCCTCACCTCATGAAGCTGCAGGCTGACAAACACACCTGCAAAGGTAGGAACACACAGCAATACACACACATACTCAGAGGGCTGAGTGATGACCAATGGGTCTGAGCTGGTTCTGAATGTGTGTGTAATTTGCTGTAATTTAGACACACAATCAGATGATTGTCTTCTTAATGAGAATAGCTCCATTTTAGACCAGCAGCTGTTGCATAGCATTTGGATATGTTGAAATACTGTCTTTGTTATGTGTTGATGGTAACTCTTCCCCTGTATCCCTTGTCTCTCCATTCTCTCCCCTACAAGAGTCCCGTCAGTTCCTGCTGTATGCCCGTCAGACAGAGATCAGGGGAGTGGACATAGACAACCCCTACTATAACTACATCATCTCCTTCACGGTGCCAGACATAGACAACGTGACTGTGGTGGACTATGACGCTCTGGAGAACCGGATCTACTGGTCAGATGTTCGAACCCAGACCATCAAGAGAGCCTTCATCAACGGGACCGGAGTGGAGACTGTGGTGTCTGCTGGTAGGAAGACCACTTTATCCTGGGATCAGATTCGGGTCCTTTTCTTTCAAGGCAAGCTCAATGAAGAGCAGATGAAGTCTTCGAAAGAAAACAAATACTGCTTTGGAATCCACTGGGCAAATTTTTAGATCAATGAATTTGTTTATTTAATGTAGTTAGTGGTTTAGTTAAAATTGCCTGTATGTGTGCTTGTTTTTTCAGACCTGCCCAACGCCCATGGTCTGGCAGTAGACTGGGTGTCTAGGAACCTGTTCTGGACCAGCTATGATGTCAATAAGAAACAGATCAACGTGGCCAGACTGGACGGATCCTTTAAGAACGCTGTCATCCAGGGCCTTGACAAACCCCACTGTCTGGTCCTGCACCCTATACTGGGGTTAGTGGGATACACACGCACGCACACACACACACGCACGCACAATAGAGGAGTAGGAATGGAGTTTGGAATAACATAATGACAGTAATAGAACGTGGATGTTGTCACTGTGATTTCAGTCACGAGACAGTCAAGCCAAGATTAATGTATAGTAATTAACATGTCATGTGTGTGTCCTTCTCCAGAAAGCTGTACTGGACCGATGGGGACAACATCAGTGTGGCCAACATGGATGGCAGCAACCATACGACGCTCTTCACCAATCAGAGGAGCCCTATAGGTGAGTTTTGTGTAAAACAATGCTGAGAGCATGAAATAAAGTGAGAGGCAGAGTAACAGAAAACTTGCGAGAGAGAGAGTTGACCATGTTCAGTAGTGGTGTGTCTGTCCTTTTTGTCCTCTCCAGGCCTGTCCATAGACTACGACAGACTGTGAGAGTGAAAGAGAGAGAGATTCTGACTGTGATCGTGTTGTGCTAACTGTAACCTTTCTGTCCCCTCCAGGCCTGTCTGTAGACTACGACAGTGAGCAGCTGTACTGGGTCAGCTCAGAGAACGGCACCATCAGTCGCTGTAAGCTGGACGGCTCAGGCCTGGAGGTCCTGGACGGGGTCAAACCGGGCAAGCTGACCAAGGCATCTGCTCTGGCCATCATGGGTAAGGGAGAAACAGACTGTTGTGTTGAGAAACAGACACTTTAGTGTTATCCGTCAACCCCCTATTGTGTCTTTATATACCTGTCTGTTGTGACTTTGAGAGATAGTGTGTGTTCAGTTCAATTTGAAAAAGCGTTATTGTCCATTGATTACAAGAGAGAGAGAATTTTCTTGAAGCTGGTTGACACAAAACACCAATTCTTAATAAACTGAATGTCCATTGTGTTGTGTGTGTGTGTGTGTGTGTGTGTGTGTGTGTGTGTGTGTGTGTGTGTGTGTGTGTGTGTGTGTGTGTGTGTGCGTGCGTGCGTGCGTGTGTGTGTGTGTAGGAGACAAGCTGTGGTGGGCCGACCAGGGGACAGACCAGATAGGGACCTGTGATAAGAGTGACGGGGGGAACTGGAAGGTGCTACGTAACAACACTTCTCCCATGACGCACATGAAGATCTACAACGAGAGCATGCAGACTGATACAGGTAGGATATCACTGACCGTGTCACACTGAGCATGCAGACTGATACAGGTAGGATATCACTGACCGTGTCACACTGAGCATGCAGACTGATACAGGTAGGATATCACTGACCGTGTCACACTGAGCATGCAGACTGATACAGGTAGGATATCACTGACCGTGTCACACTGAGCATGCAGACCGGTACAGGTAGGATATCACTGACCATGTCACACTGAGCATGCAGACTGATACAGGTAGGATATATCACTGACCGTGTCACACTGAGCATGCAGACTGGTACAGGTAGGATTTCACTGACCGTGTCACACTGAGCATGCAGACCGGTACAGGTAGGATATCACTAACCGTGTCACACTGAGCATGCAGACTGGTACAGGTAGGATATCCCTGACCATGTCACACTGAGCATGCAGACTGATACAGGTAGGATATATCACTGACCGTGTCACACTGAGCATGCAGACCGGTACAGGTAGGATTTCACTGACCGTGTCACACTGAGCATGCAGACCGGTACAGGTAGGATATCACTGACCATGTCACACTGAGCATGCAGACTGATACAGGTAGGATATATCACTGACCGTGCCACACTGAGCATGCAGACCGGTACAGGTAGGATTTCACTGACCGTGTCACACTGAGCATGCAGACCGGTACAGGTAGGATATCCCTGACCATGTCACACTGAGCATGCAGACTGATACAGGTAGGATATCACTGACCATGTCATACTGAACATGCAGACTGGTCCAGGTAGGATATCACTGACCGTGTCACACTGAGCATGCAGACTGGTCCAGGTGGGATATCACTGACCATGTCACACTGAGCATGCAGACTGATACAGGTAGGATATATCACTGACCGTGTCACACTGAGCATGCAGACCGGTACAGGTAGGATTTCACTGACCGTGTCACACTGAGCATGCAGACCGGTACAGGTAGGATATCCCTGACCATGTCACACTGAGCATGCAGACCGGTACAGGTAGGATTTCACTGACCGTGTCACACTGAGCATGCAGACCGGTACAGGTAGGATATATCACTGACCGTGTCACACTGAGCATGCAGACTGATACAGGTAGGATATCACTGACCATGTCATACTGAGCATGCAGACTGGTCCAGGTAGGATATCACTGACCATGTCACACTTACCAACTTAACAAGTACAACTCAGATGAGTTAATGAATGAATGACACTATGCAACTGAATGAATAAGAAATGTTTTTCTTTTTGACTGAGAGGTTTTGAAAAGTCCTGTTTTGTTATTATTGTTTTGCTGTTCTGAACTGTCTTTTATTCTCTGTTGTCTCAGGCATCAACCTGTGTAGCAATAAGAATGGAGACTGTTCCCAGCTGTGCCTGCCCACCTCCCCGAGCACCAGAGCCTGTATGTGTACCGCAGGTTACAGCCTCCAGAGTGGGCAGCAGTCCTGCGAGGGTAACAGACCAACACATGTTAAATACTTTATTCAAATCCACAAATCACATTACATTGCAAAATGATTCAAAATATTTCAAAGGTGACATGTGCATGACCATTCATACTGTATTTCCTATATTTAGCTACACTGTTCTACACACACCCCAATATATACTGTATACTCTAACAGTAGTGTTATTAACTGTTATGTGTTCTCTCTCCAGGCATGGGCTCCTTCCTGCTCTACTCAGTGCATGAGGGCATTAGAGGAATCCCCCTTGACCCATCTGATCAATCCGATGCCCTGGTGCCCGTGTCTGGCACCTCGCTGGCTGTGGGCATCGACTTCCACGCTGGTGAGTGTACTGCTACGGACCCACCAACAACAATACAAGAGTTTGGTTTGAGGATCAAGTCACACCAACCGTGCTGTGAAGTGTACCTGAACTGTTATTACACTGTGCCTGCCTGAGTGATTGTTGTATCCAGTTACTTACCGTCTTCACTGTCCTGCCATGTAGACAATGACACTATCTACTGGGTGGACATGGGCCTGAGCACCATCAGCAGAGCTAAGAGAGACCAGACCTGGAGAGAAGACGTGGTGACCAATGGCATTGGCAGGGTGGAGGGCATCACTGTGGACTGGATAGCAGGTCAGAGAACAACCACAGGCGCACACACACACACATAGATACACACATACATGGACCATACAGAAGCATGCACGCACACACACACACATGGATACACACATGCATAGACCATACAAAATCATGCACGCACACATGCACACACACACTGACCCCGACCCCTCCTGTCCCTCTCCTGTCCCTCTCCTGTCAGGTAACATCTACTGGACAGACCAGGGCTTTGACGTGATCGAGGTGGCCAGACTCAATGGTTCATTCCGCTATGTGGTCATC
Organism: Oncorhynchus clarkii lewisi; assembly: GCF_045791955.1. Taxonomy (NCBI): domain Eukaryota; kingdom Metazoa; phylum Chordata; class Actinopteri; order Salmoniformes; family Salmonidae; genus Oncorhynchus; species Oncorhynchus clarkii. The sequence goes on from NC_092155.1 coordinate 67,433,100, forward strand.
TCCCAGGGTCTGGACAAGCCCCGTGCCATCACCGTCCACCCAGAAAGAGGGTGAGTGGCTAGGGACTGAGGCTTGGCTACTGGGACTGGGGCTTGGACTGGGACTGAGGCTGGGACTGGGGTTGGGGACTGGGGCGTGTCTAATCGGACTAGGGCTGAGACTGGAGCTTGTCTACCAGGGTTTGGCTACAAGGTCTAGGACTGGGGCTTGGCTAATGGGAGAGGGGCTTGGCTGCTGGGGCTTGGCTATTGGGGCTGGGGCTTGGCTATTGGGGCTGGGTATTTGTTATTGGAGCTGGGACTGGGGCTTGGCTACTGGGGCTTGGCAACTGGGACTGAGGCATGACTGTTGGGGCTGGGGGCTGGGACTGGGGATTGTCTATTGCGGCTTGGCTACAGGGGCTGTTCTTGGTAATTTGGGTTCGGACTGGGGCTTTGCTACTGGGACTGGGGCTTGGCTACTGGGACTGAGGCTTGGCTTTTGGGGCTGGGGGCTTGGACTGGGGCTTGTCTACTGGGACTAGGGCTGGCACTGGAGCTTGGCTACTAGGGCTGGGACTGGGGCTTGGCTACTGGGACTGAGGCTTGGCTTTTGTGGCTGGGGGCTTGGACTGGGGCTTGTCTACTGGGACTAGGGCTGGCACTGGAGCTTTGCTACTAGGGCTGGGACTGGGGCTTGGCTACTGGGACTGGGGCTTGGCTCCTGGGGCTGGGGCTTGGCTCCTGGGGCTAGGGCTTGGCTATTGGGGCTGGGACGGTGGCTTGGCTACTGGGACTGGGGCTTGGCTACTGGGACTGAGGCTTGGCTATTGGGGCTGGGACTGTGGCTTGGCTACTGGGACTGGGGCTTGGCTACTGGGACTGAGGCTTGGCTATTGGGGCTGGGGGCTGGGACTGGGGATCGTCTACTGGGGCTTGGCTACAGGGGCTAGGGCTTGGATACTGGGACTAAGACGTGGCTATTGGGGCTGGGACAGGGGCTTGTCTACTAGGGCTTGGCTACAAGGGCTGGGACTGGGGCTTGGCTATTGGGACTGGGGCTTGGCTACTGGGGCTGAGGCTAGGACTGAGGCTTGGCTATTGGGGCTTGACTACTCGGACTGGGGCTTGGCTATTGGGGCTGGGGCTTGGCTACTGGGGCTGGGGCTTGGCTATTGGGGCTGGAACTGGGACTTGGTTACTTTGACTGGGGCTTGGCTACTGGTGCTGGGTCTTGGCTACTGGGGCTGGCCCTTGTCTGTCTGTGTATAGTGTAGTGCTGTATGTGTCATAACATGGTTACCTACAGTATGGGGTATTATTCGTCCAGCAACCAGCAATATTTGATGGTACATTGTAAGTAAGTGTTTATTGTGATATTTAATCTATATTGAGCAAAAATAACATTGCTTTCTTTCAACCTCATATATATATATATATGTGTGTGTGTGTGTGTGTGTGTGTGTGTGTGTGTGTGTGTGTGTGTGTGTGTGTGTGTGTGTGTGTGTGTGTGTGTGTGTGTGTGTGTGTCTGTAGGTATCTATTCTGGACAGAGTGGGGTCAGGTCCCCCGTATAGAGCGGGCCCGCCTCGACGGCTCTCAGAGAGTGGTCCTGGTCAATGACAGCATCATGTGGCCGAACGGAATCTCCATCGACTACAAGGTACAGTACACACACACACACAATTTATTTATTGAGGTTTCATTTTATTAGCGAAATCCACATTTCAGATTATTTACAAATCCTTCTTTCGGATTCACAGGTATCCAGTATTTTTCTCCTCTTTACAACCTTGTTGTTTCGAAAAAACAGAATATTTTTCTGCTTGATATTGTTGTTCTTATTGTTTGTGTGTAGGAACGGCGGTTGTACTGGTGTGATGCGCGGACTGATAGGATAGAGCGTATCAATCTGGAGAATGGAGAAAACAGAGAGCTGGTGCTGGCCAATAACAATATGGACATGTTCGCTGTGTCCGTCTTCGAGGGCTTCATCTACTGGAGTGACAGGTGAGCTGCCTGCTGTCCTATCCCTGTCATCTCCTCCTTGTTTAACCCATAATATCCCCTGCTGCACTGCGGTAGTATGTTTGACTAACTTGACTGAAGACCTTGGCTCCTATGTGGAGCATTGACCATTGACGAACAGTAAGGACGACAGTATGCAATGGGATTACATTTCCCTCAAAGCCTATTTAAATTGACTGACAGTCTTGTATGTGAGATTGTTGCCTTCATCCAGTATCCCCTTTGCATAAGTTTAATTTACTACAAATGTTGTTGTTTTTCCTCCAAGCCTGTTTAAAGTGGTTGATAGTGTTTTGTATGTTGTATTGGACCAGGACTCACGCCAACGGTTCCATCAAGAGAGGCAACAAAGACAACGCTACAGAATATGTGTATCTGAGGACAGGCATCGGTGTACAGCTGAAAGACATCAAGGTCTTCAACAGAGACAGGCAACAAGGTAAGAACACTTAACCCCTGAATTGAAATGTATTGAATTGAAATGGAATTCTCTCTGGTGTGCTGTGTTTAGTTGTATGAGACTGATGTGTCTATGAGACTGATGTGTCTAATCAGTGTGTGTCTATGAGACTGATGTGTCTAATCAGTGTGTGTCTATGAGAATGATGTGTGTGACCAGTGTGTGTGTTCTCCCTCAGGCACCAACGTCTGTAAAAACAACAATGGCGGCTGCGAACAGCTCTGCCTTTACCGCGGCAACGGGGAGCGAACCTGCGCCTGCGCACACGGCATGCTGGCCGAGGACAGCCACAGTTGCCGCGACTATGACGGCTACCTGCTGTACTCGGAGCGGACCATTCTGAAGAGTATCCACCTATCAGACGAGACCAACCTGAACGCCCCCATCAAGCCCTTTGAGGACCCGGAACACATGAAAAACGTCATTGCCCTGACCTTTGACTACCGCGGAGGAGGGGGCAGGGGAGCCAACCGGATCTTCTTCAGTGACATACACTTTGGAAACATTCAGCAGATCAACGATGACGGATCAGAACTGCAGAAGGTTGTAGAGAGTGAGTACTAATGTTTAGTCTGTTATGTTAAAAAGAATGAGCTGGCGCACACCCAGAGAAATTATTTTGTGTAGAGGTGTTGACTAACGGCGAATAAACTGTTAGCTTTACAAATACATAAAGAGAGTCCACGCTCTATCTATATATAAAGAGAGCCCACGCTCTATCTATACATAAAGAGAGTCCACGCTCTATCAATACATAAAGAGAGTCCACGCTCTATCTATACATAAAGAGAGTCCACGCTCTATCTATGCATAAAGAAAGTCCACGCTCTATCTATACATAAAGAGAGTCCACGCTCTATCTATACATAAAGAGAGTCCACGCTCTATCTATACATAAAGAGAGTCCACGTTCTATCTATACATAAAGAGAGTCCACGCTCTATCTATACATAAAGAGAGTCCACGCTCTATCTATACATAAAGAGAGTCCACGTTCTATCTATACATAAAGAGAGTCCACGCTCTATCAATACATAAAGAGAGTCCACGCTCTATCTATACATAAAGAGAGTCCACGCTCTATCTATACATAAAGAGAGTCCACGCTCTATCTATACATAAAGAGAGTCCACGCTCTATCTATACATAAAGAGAGTCCACGCTCTATCTATACATAAAGAGAGTCCACGCTCTATCTATACATAAAGAGAGTCCACGCTCTATCTATACATAAAGAGAGTCCACGCTCTATCTATACGTTCTATCTACATAAAGAGAGTCCACGTTCTATCTATACATAAAGAGAGTCCACGTCCACGTTCTATCTCTATCTATACATAAAGAGAGTCCACGCTCTATCTATACATAAAGAGAGTCCACGTTCTGTCTATACATAAAGAGAGTCCACACTCTATCTAAACATAAAGAGAGTCCACGTTCTATCTATACATAGAGTCCACGCTCTATCTATACATAAAGAGAGTCCACACTCTATCTATACATAAAGAGAGTCCACGCTCTATCTATACATAAAGAGAGTCCACGCTCTATCTATACATAAAGAGAGTCCACGCTCTATCTATGCATAAAGAGAGTCCACGCTCTATCTATACATAAAGAGAGTCCACGTTCTATCTATACATAAAGAGAGTCCACGCTCTATCTATACATAAAGAGAGTCCACGCTCTATCTATACATAAAGAGAGTCCACACTCTATCTATACATAAAGAGAGTCCACGTTCTATCTATACATAAAGAGAGTCCACCCTCTATCTATACATAAAGAGAGTCCTCGCTCTATCTATACATAAAGAGAGTCCACGCTCTATCTATACATAAAGAGAGTCCATGCTCTATCTATACATAAAGAGAGTCCATGCTCTATCTATACATAAAGAGAGTCCACCCTCTATCTATACATAAAGAGAGTCCACCCTCTATCTATACATAAAGAGAGTCCACGCTCTATCTATACATAAAGAGAGTCCACGTTCTATCTATACATAAAGAGAGTCCACGCTCTATCTATATATAAAGAGAGTCCACGCTCTAACTATACATAAAGAGAGTCCACGCTCTATCTATGCATAAAGAGAGTCCACGTTCTATCTATGCATAAAGAGAGTCCACGTTCTATCTATACATAAAGAGAGTCCACGCTCTATCTATACATAAAGAGAGTCCACGCGCTATCTATACATAAAGAGAGTCCACGCTCTATCTATACATAAAGAGAGTCCACGCTCTATCTATACATAAAGAGAGTCCACGCTCTATCTATACATAAAGAGAGTCCACGCTCTATCTATGTGCATAAAGAGAGTCCACGCTCTATCTATACATAAAAGAGTCTATCTATACATAAAGAGAGTCCACGTTCTATCTATACATAAAGAGAGTCCACGCTCTATCTATACATAAAGAGAGCTCTATCTATACATAAAGAGAGTCCTATACGCTCTATCTATACATAAAGAGAGTCCACGCTCTATCTATACATAAAGAGAGAGTCCATAAAGAGAGTCCACGCTCTATCTATACATAAAGAGAGTCCACGCTCTATCTATACATAAAAGAGAGAGCTCTATCTATACATAAAGAGAGTCCACGTTCTATCAATACATAAAGAGAGTCCACGCTCTATCTATACATAAAGAGAGTCCACGCTCTATCTATACATAAAGAGAGTCCAGTCCACTCTATCTATACATAAAGAGAGTCCTATACATAAAGAGAGTCCACGTTCTATCTATACATAAAGAGAGTCCACACTCTATCTATACATAAAGAGAGTCCACGTTCTATCTATACATAAAGAGAGTCCACGAGAGTCCACGCTCTATCTATACATAAAGAGAGTCCAGTCCACGCTCTATCTATACATAAAGAGTCCAGTCCACCACTCTATCTATACATAAAGAGACTATCTATACATAAAGAGAGTCCACGCTCTATCTATGCATAAAGAGAGTCCACGTTCTATCTATACATAAAGAGAGTCCACGTTCTATCTATACATAAAGAGAGTCCACGCTCTATCTATATATAAAGAGAGTCCACGCTCTATCTATACATAAAGAGAGTCCACGCTCTATCTATACATAAAGAGAGTCCACGCTCTATCTATACATAAAGAGAGTCCACGCTCTATCTATACATAAAGAGAGTCCACGCTCTATCTATACCAGTCCACGCTCTATCTATACATAAAGAGAGTCCACGCTCTATCTATACATAAAGAGAGTCCACTCTATCTATACATAAAGAGAGTCCACGTTCTATCTATACATAAAGAGAGTCCACGCTCTATCTATACATAAAAGAGAGTCTATCTATACATAAAGAGAGTCCACGCTCTATCTATACATAAAGAGAGTCCACGCTCTATCTATACATAAAGAGAGTCCACCCTCTATCTATACATAAAGAGAGCTCCTATACGCTCTATCTATACATAAAGAGAGCTCTATCTATACATAAAGAGAGTCCACGCTCTATCTATACATAAAGAGAGTCCACTCTATCTATACATAAAGAGAGTCCACGCTCTATCTATACATAAAGAGAGTCCACGCTCTATCTATACATAAAGAGAGTCCACGCTCTATCTATACATAAAGAGAGTCCACGCTCTATCTATCTATACATAAAGAGAGTCCACGCTCTATCTATACATAAAGAGAGTCCACGCTCTATCTATACATAAAGAGTCCACGCTCTATCTATACATAAAGAGAGTCCACGCTCTATCTATACATAAAGAGAGTCCACGCTCTATCTCTGTCTATATACATAAAGAGAGTCCACACTCTATCTATACATAAAGAGAGTCCACGCTCTATCTATACATAAAGAGAGTCCACGCTCTATCTATGTATAAAGAGAGTCCACGTTCTATCTACATAAAGAGAGTCCACGCTCTATCTATACATAAAGAGAGTCCACTCTATCTATACATAAAGAGAGTCCACGCGTTCTATCTATACATAAAGAGAGTCCACGCTCTATCTATACATAAAGAGAGTCCACGCTCTATCTATCTATACATAAAGAGAGTCCATATCTATACATAAAGAGAGTCCACGCTCTATCTTCTATCTATACATAAAGAGAGTCCACGCTCTATCTATACATAAAGAGAGTACGCTCTATCTATGCATAAAGAGAGTCCACGTTCTATCTATGCATAAAGAGAGTCTATCACGTTCTATCTATACATATAAAGAGTCCTCGCTCTATCTATACATAAAGAGAGTCCACACTCTATCTATACATAAAGAGAGTCCACGCTCTATCTATACATAAAGAGAGTCCACGCTCTATCTATATATAAAGAGAGTCCACGCTCTAACTATACATAAAGAGAGTCCACGCTCTATCTATACATAAAGAGAGTCCACGCTCTATCTATATATAAAGAGAGTCCACGCTCTATCTATACATAAAGAGAGTTCACGCTCTATCTATGCATAAAGAGAGTCCACGTTCTATCTATGCATAAAGAGAGTCCACGTTCTATCTATACATAAAGAGAGTCCACTCTCTATCTATACATAAAGAGAGTCCACGCGTCCACACTCTATCTATACATAAAGAGAGTCCACGCTCTATCTATACATAAAGAGAGTCCACGTTCTATCTATACATAAAGAGAGTCCACGCTCTATCTATACATAAAGAGAGTCCACGCTCTATCTATACATAAAGAGAGTCCACGCTCTATCTATACATAAAGAGAGTCCACGCTCTATCTATACATAAAGAGAGTCCACATAAAGAGAGTCCACTCTATCTATACATAAAGAGAGTCCACGTTCTATCTATACATAAAGAGAGTCCACGCTCTATCTATACATAAAGAGAGTCCACGCTCTATCTATACATAAAGAGAGTCCACGCTCTATCTATACATAAAGAGAGTCCACGCTCTATCTATACATAAAGAGAGTCCACGTTCTATCTATCTATACATAAAGAGAGTCCACGCTCTATCTATACATAAAGAGAGAGCTCTATCCATAAACGCTCTATCTATACATAAAGAGAGTCCACGCTCTATCTATACATAAAGAGAGTCCATGCTCTATCATAAAGAGAGTCCACGCTCTATCTATACATAAAGAGAGTCCACGCTCTATCTATACATAAAGAGAGTCCACGTTCTATCTATACATAAAGAGAGTCCACGCTCTATCTATACATAAAGAGAGTCCACGCTCTATCTATCTAGTCCACGCTCTATCTATGCATAAAGAGAGTCCACGTTCTATCTATGCATAAAGAGAGTCCACGTTCTATCTATACATAAAGAGAGTCCACGCTCTATCTATACATAAAGAGAGTCCACGCTCTATCTATACATAAAGAGAGTCCACGCTCTATCTATATATAAAGAGAGTCCACGCTCTATCTATACATAAAGAGAGTCCACGCTCTATCTATACATAAAGAGAGTCCACGCTCTATCTATACATAAAGAGAGTCCACGCTCTATCTATACATAAAGAGAGTCCACGCTCTATCTATATATAAAGAGAGTCCACACTCTATCTATACATAAAGAGAGTCCACGCTCTATCTATATATAAAGTCCAAGTCATTTATTGGGTAAAATACCAAAGTTTCTGGGAGTTTATATATACAGTGTGCGACTCTCTTTTTTTATATTTATATTGTCCACAAGTGACAAAACATTCTTGCTAATCCTTTCTACAATTGAGCACGACCATTACTTTGTAGGCCAGATCACACACTCGTACACATACAGCTCTGATCAGTTTGTGATATGATGAAGAGGAAAAAGCTAATGGCCTGAGTTGAGTTGAGCTGAGCTGATTGTGTTTATTGAAATGAAATGATGTTGAATAGGTTGTAAGACAGATCTTCTTCAAACCAAGCATGTTTTTCTAGGATCCATAGAATGTTTATCGAATGTCCATAAAGGGTCTGTTAATTTTCGTTAAATATCCATAGACTGTCCATAGAGTGTCCATAGTTAGTAACCCTTAGAATCCGGGTAGGGTTAGTGGTGAAGTATCTAGCTCCACAGTGTTGAAATGCTGCACCATGTCCCTGCCCCCCACCACACCTGTACACCCCCCTGCAACCCTCCCTAGCTCCATCAGATCCCTGCTGAACTTATTGGACATGAACACGTAGAGGACGGGGTTAACCAACGTTGCAGAGAACGCCTTTAGGTAGATAAAGATGGCCACCGAGTGGTAGCCGGACGTACTGTGGGGTCACACACCTGTGGGTCTTACGTGACCCTAAAGGTACTGAAATATCTAATTTCCATAAGTATTCAGACCCTTTACTCAGTACTTTGTTGAAGCACCTTTGGCAGTGATTACAGCTTAGAGTCTTCTTGGGTATGACGCTACAAGCTTGGCACATCTGTATTTGGGGAGTTTCTCCAATTCTTCTTTGCAGATCCTCTCAAGCTCTGTCTGGGTGGATGGAGAGCATCGCTGCACAGCTATTTTCAGGTCTCTCAAGAGATGTTCGATTGGGTTCAAGTCCAGGCTCTGGCTGTGCCACTCAAGGATATTCAGAGACTTGTCCCGGAGCCACTCCTGCGTTGTCTTGGCTGTGTGCTTAGGGTCATTGTCCTGTTGGAAGGTGAACCTTCGCCCCAGTCTGAGGTCCTGAGTGCTCTGGAACAGGGATCTCTCTGTACTTTGCTCTGTTCATCTTTCCCTCAATCCTGACTAGTCTCTAAGTCCCTGCCTCTGAAAAACATTCCCACAGCATGATGCTGCCACAACCATGCTTCACTGTGGGATGGTGCCAGGGTTCCTCCAGGCGTGAAGCTTGGCATTCAAGCCAAAGAGTTCAATCTTGGTTTCATCAGACCAGAGAATCTTGTTTCTCATGGTCTGAAAGTCCTTTAGGTGCCTTTTGGCAAACTCCAAGCAGGCTTTCATGTGCCTTTTACTGAGAAGTGACTTCCGTCTTGCCACTCTACCATAAAGGCCTGATTGGCGGAGTGCTGCAGAGATAGTTCTCTCATCTCCACAGAGGACCTCTGGAGCTCCATCAGAGTGACCATCTGGATCTTTGTCACCTCCCTGACCAAGGCCCTTCTCCCCAAATTGCTCAGTTTGGCAGAGCGGTCAACTCTAAGAAGAGTCTTGGTGCTTCCAAACTTCTTCCATTTAAGAATAATTGAGGCCACTGGATTGTTGGGGACCTTCAATGCTACAGAAATGTTTTGGTACTCTTCCCCAGATCTGTACCTCGACACAATCCTGTCTCAGAGCTCTACAGACAATTCCTTAGTTTGGTTTTTGCTCGATGTACTGTCAACTGTGGGACCTTATATAGACAGGTGTGTGCCTTTCCAAAACATGTACAATCAATTGAATTTACCACATGTTGTAGAAACATCTCAAGGATGGAATGGAAACAGGATGCACCTGAGCTCAATTTCGAGTCTCATAGCAAAAGGTCTGAAAACCTATGTAAATAAGGTATTTCTGTTTTCATTTTTAATAAATGTGCAAACATTTAAAGAAAAATGTATTTGCTTTGTCATTATGGGGTATTGTGTGTAGAATGATGAGGAAAATTGTTTTATTATCCATTTTAGAATAAGGTTGTAACATAACAAAATGTGGAAAAAGTCAAGGGGTCTGAATACTTTCCGAATGCACTGTAGGTGCAACACTAGAATGGATCATGGATATCGTAGCAACATGAAATAAGTGTTTTTAACGCTTGTCCTCTGGGTTCTTTGTTTCTAGTTTTAAATCGTTTTTAACTGTACGAAATCAATCAATCAGTCAATCAATCAATCGCCTCCTTCTCCGGCCAGCAAGGGTGGACATGACCAGGCAGTGACCCACCAGACCCATCACCAGGATGAGGCCGTCCAGCATGGGCACCAAGACCTTCATTACCTCAGTCCCATCTGTCCCATTCCCCTGGCCCCCACCACTACTACTGTTACCCAAAGCCCCCACCACTATTCTTCATCATCAGCATTTCACCACAGTTGTTTGTTGCAAAGCAAATTTGTATTGTATTTTATTCTGTTCTGTCCTCCAGAGACACAAGGCGGTGTTGATTCTTCTGACTACTAATGATCTATAATCCTGATGGTAATTATAATGGCAGACTGATAATAGAAGACATAGCAGTAACATCGTCTATGACACCCTGACTCTCTGCCTGTACACTCCTACTGTTAAACCTTATCACTCAGAACCACATTGACTCTTCAATAAGACGACTGACAGGTTCACTGAAGCGTTCTCAATGACACTCAGCAGTTAACGGAGCACATAAGATTTAGAATCTTAAACAATGCATCTGTATCTGGGCTGTCGTTTCTTGAAAAGAATGCCGTTAAAAATCTCTCTGTTCAGCTTTGATAGACAAAGGGACCATTTGACGAGAAGGCAGCATCAATTGATGGAGATTCCCTAAGCAGTTTGTACTTGAGTTATAAAATGTTTTGCTTTATTTGTTAGTATGTACAGTCCCTTTTATCTGGGCCAGAACACCCTAGACTATGATCTCATAGGAGGGATGATTCAGAATCAGGGATGTAGTTCCAAAACTAGTTTTAATGATCCAAGATTACAAACACAAACACTTCTTCCTAGAGACTATGGCGTTGAGAGAGGAGTCCATCTCTGACATTGAAGTTGGCTGCAACAATATTCCATATCAGTATTCCACCAAATTCTGGCCCTAAGCTTGTATTGTAAAATGTCAATCCAGTCTTGTCCTTGATGTTGTATTGATTTGTTGACAAGCAAAACTATAATACAAAATGATGGCCGTCGCTGTCGCTGGGAACCAACTCAGTTCTCATTAAAAGCAGCCAATTCTACTTGATGTTAAGGGCCTGACAGCGATGTCTGTAGTTTTATCGTCCGTGATAGCCTATTCAGGTGTCACATCTGGTCCCAAATTCTGATTCCACAGATCGCTAGAGGAGAGGCTGAACAACCAGCTATGCTGAGAAAGAACGAGAGGACGAAAGAAGACTAGTAAAAAATGAGAACACAAGAAGAGAAAGAGGGCTTGTTTGTCTGTTGTCAGTGCTGTAGCAGCGCGGCTCTGTCAGATAGGTAATGTTGTCAGTACAGTAGCAGCACGGCTCTGTCAGATAGGTGATGTTGTCAGTACTGTAGCAGCGCTGCTCTGTCAAATAGGTAATGTTGTCAGTACTGTAGCAGCGCGGCTCTGTCAGATAGAATGTTGTCAGTACTGTAGCAGCGCTGCTCTGTCAGATAGGTAATGTTGTCAGTACTGTAGCAGCACGGCTCTGTCTGATAGGTAATGTTGTCAGTACTGTAGCAGCACGGCTCTGTCAGATAGGTAATGTTGTCAGTACTGTAGCAGCACGGCTCTGTCAGATAGGTAATGTTGTCAGTACTGTAGCAGCGCTGCTCTGTCAGATAGGTAATGTTGTCAGTACTGTAGCAGCACGGCTCTGTCAGATAGGTGATGTTGTCAGTACTGTAGCAGCGCTGCTCTGTCAGATAGGTAATGTTGTCAGTACTGTAGCAGCACGGCTCTGTCAGATAGGTAATGTTGTCAGTACTGTAGCAGCGCTGCTCTGTTAGATAGGTAATGTTGTCAGTACTGTAGCAGCACGGCTCTGTCAGATAGGTGATGTTGTCAGTACTGTAGCAGCACGGCTCTGTCAGATAGGTCATGTTGTCAGTACTGTAGCAGCAGGGCTCTGTCAGATAGGTAATGTTGTCAGTACTGTAGCAGCGCTGCTCTGTCAGATAGGTAATGTTGTCAGTACTGTAGCAGCGCGGCTCTGTCAGATGGGTGATGTAATTACGTTGGTAAACAGTTTGTAATATCAATAAGACACCTCAAGGAATTGTGGTTGCATCGTGCCGAAGAACAGCCCTTAGCTATATACCACACCCCCTTGTGCTCTATTGCTTAATTATATGCTGGGTATTTCGAGCCCTGATGCTGATTGGCTGACAGCTGTGGTATATCACACCTTATACCAGGGGTATGACAAAACATTTATTAGCATTAAGGCACCTCAGGGGTTTGTGGTATGTTGGATCACAACCCCTTGGGGCTTAATGCTTACAGTAAATACACACTTGTCTTTAGGGTTAGATATAGTAATACACACTAGTCTTTAGGGTTATATATAGTAATACACACTAGTCTTTAGGGTTAGATATAGTAATACACACTAGTCTTTAGGGTTAGATATAGTAATACACACTAGTCTTTAGGTACTGGTTGTCTTTAGGGTTAGATATAGTAATACACACTAGTCTTTAGGGTTAGATATAGTAATACACACTAGTCTTTAGGTACTGGTTGTCTTTAGGGTTAGATATAGTAATACACACTAGTCTTTAGGGTTAGATATAGTAATACACGCTAGTCTTTAGGGTTAGATATAGTAATACACACTAGTCTTTAGGGTTAGATATAGTAATACATACTAGTATTTAGGGTTAGATATAGTAATACACGCTAGTCTTTAGGTACTGGTTGTCTTTAGAGTCAGCATATCGATTCTGCTACCAGGGCTGGTAAAACCCTGGATCATTGTTATTCTAACTTCCGCAACGCATATAAGGCCCTCCCCCGCCCTCCTGACCACGACTCCATTTTGTTGCTCCCAGCCTATAGACAGAGATAAAACAGGAAGCTCCCGTGCTCAGGTCTGTTCAACGCTGGTCGGACCAATCTGATTCCACGCTTCAAGATTGCTTCGATCACGTGGATTGGGATATGTTCCCATTGCGTCAAACAACAACATTGACGAATACGCTGATTCGGTGAGCGAGTTTATTAGCAAGTGCATCGGCGATGCCAGAACCCGTGGATTGAAGGCAGTATTCGCGCGAAACTGAAAGCGCGAACCTCTGCTTTTAACCAGGGCAAGGTGACCGGAAACATGACCGAATACAAACAGTGTAGCTATTCCCTCCGCAAGGCAATCAAACAACAACATTTAAACGGCCTACAGGGAGGAGGTGAGGGCCCTCGGAGTGTGGTGTCAGGAAAATAACCTCGCACTCAACGTCAACAAAACAAAGGAGATGATCGTGGACTTCAGGAAACAGCAGAGGGATCACACCCCTATCCACATCGACGGGACAGTAGTGGAGAGGGTAGTAAGTTTTAAGTTCCTCGGCGTACACATCACGGACAAACTGAATTGGTCCACCCACACAGACAGCGTGGTGAAGAAGGCGCAACAGCGCCTATTCAACCTCAGGAGGCTGAAGAAATTTGGCTTGTCACCAGAAGCACTCACAAACCTTTACAGATGCACAATCGAGAGCATCCTGTCGGGCTGTATCACCGCCTGGTACGGCAACTGCTCCGACCACAACCGCAAGGCTCGCCAGAGGGTAGTGAGGTCTGCACAACGCATCACCGGGGGCAAACTACCTGCCCTCCAGGACACCTACACCACCTGATGTCACAGGAAGGCCATAAAGATCATCAAGGACAACAACCACCCGAGCCACTGCCTGTTCACCCCGCTATCATCCAGAAGGCGAGGTCAGTACAGGTGCATCAAAGCAGGGACAGAAAGACTGAAAAACAGCTTATATTTCAAGGCCATCAGACTGTTAAACAGCCACCACTAACATTGAGTGGCTGCTGCCAACATACTGACTCAACTCCAGCCACTTTAATAATGGAAAAATCACTAGCCACTTTAAACAATGCCACTTAACATAATGTTTACATACCCTACATTACTCATCTCATATGTATATACTGTACTCTATACCACCTACTGCATCTTGCCTATGCCGTTCTGTACCATCACTCATTCATATATTTTTATGTACATATTCTTCATCCCTTTACACTTGTGTGTATAAGGTAGTTGTTGTGAAATTGTTAGGTTAGATTACTTGTTGGTTATTACTGCATTGTTGGAACTAGAAGCACCAGCATTTCGCTACACTCGCATTAACATCTGCTAACCATGTGTATGTGACAAATTTGATTTGATTTGATATAGTAATACACACTAGTCTTTAGGGTTAGATATAGTAATACACACTAGTCTTTAGGGTTAGATATAGTAATACACACTAGTCTTTAGGGTTAGATATAGTAATACACACTATTCTTTAGGTACTGGTTGTCTTTAGCGTTAGATATAGTAATACATACTAGTCTTTAGGTACTGGTTGTCTTTAGGGTTAGATATAGTAATAAACACTAGTCTTTAGGTACCGGTTGTTTTTAGTTGCACTAGGGTTGATTTGCACCCCCATCCACCTTAACACCAGGGAGAAAAATAAGTAATCATTGACTTTTGAACATGAGCAAACAGTTACAGACGTCCAGGATTTTATTATTGAGCAATTGTCATAAAAATGGTCAGTGGTGTGACAACAGCAGATGCTGGAAACTCTGAGAAAAGCTCATAAGGGATGAACCTTGAAAGAGCCTATAGGGAATTATGTAATGTGAACTCTCTTCTGACTTGTATGGACAGGGCCATATAACAATGTTTCCTACTGCCATGTAAATGTCTGGACAGTTAACCATGCTTGCCACTTATTCCACCTTTTGAAGATAATTCATGATTAGAGATGAATCCTCGCCTTCAGGCACCTCATAGATGGGTTCACTCCCTTTGCCAGCTCTACACAAATACAGAAGGCGTTCCCTTTCCTTTTTTCTACTGTAGATGTTTGGACTTTGTCCTCCTTAGCTCTTTTTGTCTGTTTGCTAGTGAACCACCAAGGTCTGTGACAGTAATATTGACCTTGTTATGACCCCAACACTAAAGATCGACTGTCCCACTCCCTCAATAGGGCCTACACCTTTAATGGCTGTCTGTCCCTCTCTCTCTCTCTCTCTCTCTCTCTCTCTCTCTCTGTCTCTCTCTTTGTCTCTCTCTCTCTGTCTCTCTCTCTCTGTCTCCCTCTCTCTCTCTCTCTTTCTCTCTCTCTCTCTCTCTACCCCAGATGTAGGCTCAGTGGAGGGCTTGGCGTACCACCGTGGCTGGGACACCCTCTATTGGACCAGTTACACCACCTCCACCATCACCCGACACACGGTCGACCAGGGCCGACCGCAGGCCTACGACCGCAACACCGTGGTCACCATGTCTGGAGACGACCACCCCAGGGCCTTTGTGCTGGACGAGTGTCAGGGGTGAGTGGCAGTGATGTTCTTTGTATAAAAAAATACTGTATAAATAAATTGTTGAATTGAAGTGGTGTGAATTACTTTTAAAAGCCCCTGAAATGTTGGTCTAGGTTCAATATGCTTGTTGTAGGCCAAAGGCCGGCAGATGGCGATATTGATCTGGTATTGTTGGTTCCATCTTACTATCCAAACATATTGTATGCAACTTGCAATACGCTGGTATCCCCTGTGGACCATGCTAGTGGCTAATGCTACTTCCTAATGTTGTGCCCTGCGTCCAGCCAGGGGTAAACAACTAACTGCTGCAACCTGATTTGCTACACGTGATACGCAACATCTGGGACTAGTATTCCTAGGCATTAGCCACTTTAGCATGGTGGTGGAAAATGTTTTCCTAAAGAAAGTACATTTTTTTCAGCCTTCTCACCATTAAATCTAATTAAAGAGGAAATTGATGCCTTTGCAGCCTGAAGGGAGAACGTTTTAGGTACGAACCGGTCCATACGAGTGTATTGCCAGCTGCCTACAATGCGTTTGGTTGGTAAGATGGAAACGACTCAATGCCGGGCTTTGAACTATGCTCTTTGATGACTACAAGATTTGATTCGATGAAATGTCAACCGCAGCTGTTCGGTCACTTTATTAGTCCGTTAGCGGAGTAATTTATTCACTGACTCCATTACTGTCTGTTTATTATGTATAAAAACTACATGTAACTGTC
Source organism: Oncorhynchus clarkii lewisi (assembly GCF_045791955.1). Classification (NCBI taxonomy): domain Eukaryota; kingdom Metazoa; phylum Chordata; class Actinopteri; order Salmoniformes; family Salmonidae; genus Oncorhynchus; species Oncorhynchus clarkii. Next base: position 67,449,414 of record NC_092155.1, read on the forward strand.
CCTCTATTTCCTGTTGTGTCCTTCTCTACTAGTCTGATGTTCTGGACAAACTGGAATGAGCAGTCTCCCAGTATCATGCGTGCCAGTCTGTCTGGTGCCAACGTGCTGGTGATCATCGGTAATGACATCCGCACCCCCAACGGCCTGGCCATAGATCACCGCGCAGAGAAACTCTACTTCTCTGATGCCACACTGGACAAGATAGAGCGCTGCGAGTACGACGGCAGCAACCGCTACGTGAGTCACTTCCGTTACCTGTGTCAACCCTGTTACCTGTGTCAACTCTGTTACCTGTGTCACTTCTGTTACCTGTGTCAACTCCGTTACCTGTGTCAACTCTGTTACCTGTGTCAACTCTGTTACCTGTGTCAACTCTGTTACCTGTGTCAACCCTGTTACCTGTGTTAACTCTGTTACCTGTGTCAACTCTGTTACCTGTGTCAACTCTGTTACCTGTGTCAACTCTGTTACCTGTGTCATCTCCGTTACCTGTGTCAACTCTGTTACCTGTGTCAACTCTGTTACCTGTGTCAACCCTGTTACCTGTGTTAACTCTGTTACCTGTGTCAACTCTGTTACCTGTGTCAACCCTGTTACCTGTGTTAACTCTGTTACCTGTGTCAACCCTGTTACCTGTGTCAACTCTGTTACCTGTGTCAACTCAGTTACCTGTGTCAACTCTATTACCTGTGTCAACTCTGTTACCTGTGTCAACCCTGTTACCTGTGTTAACTCTGTTACCTGTGTCAATTCTGTTACCTGTGTCAACTCTGTTACCTGTGTCAACTCTGTTACCTGTGTCAACGCTGTTACCTGTGCCAACCCTGTTACCTGTGTCAACCCTGTTACCTGTGCCAACTCTGTTACCTGTGTCAACTCCTTGCGACAGAGTCACTATAGACTCCTAGGATCAGCAGATGTATGTTCTCTAATCTAACCATTTTATTTGTTTTTAGTCATTATCAAAAAAATATATCTTATTTTTGATTGTGAGAGTATTGTGCCTTCGGTCTAAATTAAGCACTTCTAATCCTGATGTTTATAAACCAACCACTTTCGTGTGGCCAACTTTTTACTAACCATGTGACTGCCCCCCATAGGTGGTGGTGAAGAATGAGCCAGTGCATCCGTTTGGCCTCGCGGTGTATGGGGACTACATCTTCTGGACTGATTGGGTCCGCAGGGCCGTGCTCAGAGCTGACAAGTTTGTGGGCAGAGACATGAGGTTACTGAGAAATGACATCCCCCAGCAGCCAATGGGAATAATCGCTGTGGCCAACGACACCAACAGCTGTGAGTGGTGGAACTCATAGGTCAAAAGTGGGCGGGGCATTTATGCTGAGGAACTACCAGAAAGAAAGATGGTTTCAAATTGTTCTACTTAATCATGTGCAAATAGATTTTGATCAATTGATTGGTATTGGTATTTCATTAGGATCCCCCTTAGCTGTTTACAAAAGCAACAGATACTTGTCCTTGTGCCCACACAAAACATAAAACATGGCATAATACAGAACATGAATTAACCAGATTTACATTTTATTTGTCACATGCTTTGTAAACAACAGGTGTAAACTAACAGTGAAATGCTTTCTTACGGGCCAACAATGCAAAAACAAAAGATGAAACATAATAACACAAGGAATACGTTTACAATTGTTCCTCACCAGGTGAGTTCTCTCCCTGTCTGACCAACAACGGGGGCTGTCAGGACCTGTGTCTGCTCACCTCAGACGCGAGGGTCAACTGTAGTTGCCGTGGAGACCGCAGACTCCTGGAGGACAACAGCTGTTCAGGTGAGAAGGGGCGGGGCACAGTTGTAGCAACGTTGGTTGGATGCGCTATACTTGGGCGAGGAGTAACGTTGCTGTAGTCTTCCAAAGCCAGACTCTGAGGAGCAGTAGAAACCAGGGCTACCTTGACTGAGACCTGAAGACTGGTGTTAATCCACTGAGCAAAATGCTAATTGTGATGACGATGATCTGTTCAGTCCAAGGATATGTCAATACCTCCTCGTTTAATTAGGGATCGGCGACGCGTCAACGGGACAGTTGTAAAGGATGTAGCGCCTTTTGTCAGATTTTAGAGAAACAACAAATGTCGGTACATATAAGTGTCTTATATCATCTGAAAGCTTAAATTCTTGTTAATATAACTGCACTCTGCGATTTACAGTAGCTGTTACTGCAAAAAAAAGCCATGCTATTGTTTGAGGAGAGCTAACAACAGAACACTTTTTTCACCGCGACAGGCTTGACAAATTCACCTCTGAAGGTGAAATGTGTACTTACATTCTGAAATCTTGATCTGATTTATCATCCAAAGGGTCCCAAAGATAACATGAAGTGTCCTTTTGTTAGATAAAATCCTATTTCATATCCTAAAAAGGTCCATATAGCATGTACGATTGATTTTGTATTTCCACTCGTTCAATTTGCAAAGAAAGGAATCTGTGAAAATCTAACTCTAAACGTTGTTTCAACCAGTCAAATCGCATTTGTATGTATTCCTCAGAGATCCTAAAATGTAACCAGACTTCACTATATCATTAGGGTTGTAGTATATCCTATAGGACACCAAATTTGGTCAGAGAGCGACGCCTTCATGGCACGCCGATGGCGCGGGCGGTCTTCACTTGATCGACTCTAACTTTGTCAAATAAGCACCAATCGGGGTCAAACAAAGCTATCCAGAAACCCTGAATTTGTCGCAAAATGTACCTGCTAACATTGTGCGACAGCATGCCTTTTAGTTTTGGACAAAAATTATAAGAGTATTCATAGATATGAAGTTATGAAAACTGGTTGTGTTACAAATATTTCACTTATAATATGGCTACTAATACTGGAAAAGCTAAATCAAAGTCCAAGTTTACAGATTTGACGATATTCTTGCAGAAAAATGTAATATGAATGCTTTTCCCAAATGTACCTGGGTGACTTCACACTAAATGTCATGTAGTTCGCTCATACTTCAAGTTATCCGTCTGAACTTTGCACATACACTGCTGCCATCTTGTGGACACCATTGGAATTACAACCAGAGTGATGGCTAGAACTGGGACCTTTCTGTTGCATTTCAAAGATGGTGGTAGAAAAAAACTGCTTGTTTTGTTCTTTCTATTTTCTTCTACCAGATCTATTGTCTTATATTCCTCTACATTCAATTCACATTTCCACAAACTTCAAAGTGTTTCCTTTCAAATGGCACCATTTCAAATGGTCATTTTAGGCAAAACATTTTAAAAAAAGGGGGCTATCCCTATTAAAAGGGTCCAGTCTGGTTAGGATACATGGTGCTGACTGTATCTCCATCTCTCCTTGGTCCTACTACTGTAGCTCTGAACGCGTTGTGTGGTAGTGTGGATGACTTTGAGTGTGGCAACGGTGATTGCATCAACTACAGCCTGACCTGTGATGGCATGGCCCACTGCAAGGACAAGTCAGACGAGAAACAGTCCTACTGCGGTGAGTCTGTGTGCGTACGAGCGTGTGTCTGCTTGCGCAATGCATGTCTGCAATCTGAGTACTCGGAATCTAGGCTTGAATTACATTGTCAGTTAGCACAGTGTTGCTGTTCTCAATCTTTGTACCACAAAAGGAAGAAAATTGGATGTCAATTTAATTTCAGGAGATAGAATTTAGTCATAGTAAGACAACTGGAGAACAACTCTTCTAATGCTGGTCTTTCTCTCTGCAGCGAACCGTCTGTGTAAGAAAGGCTACAGGCGATGTATCAATGGACGCTGTATCGGCCACATGTTCTGGTGTGATGGGACTGACGACTGTGGAGATCACTCAGACGAGCTGCCCTGCAACAGTAAGTCCTGTGTGTGTGTGTGTGTCATAGTGTGACTGTGTGTGTCCATATTACTATATCCATTGTGTTGTGTGTGTGTTCATATTACTATATCCATTGTGTTGTGTGTGTCATGGTGTGACTGTGTGTGTGTGTGTGTGTGTCATGGTGTGACTGTGTGTGTCCATATTACTATATCCATTGTGTTGTGTGTGTGTTCTCCAGTGACCCTCTGCAAAGCTGCAGAGTTCCGGTGTCGAGATGGAAGCTGCATCTCCAACTCCAGCCGCTGTGACCAGGTGGTCAACTGTGAGGACGCCAGTGATGAGATGAACTGCTGTAAGTCTACAGGCCGTCTTTACATGTTGGATATCTATTGAATAAAAATTGTTAAAGCTATTTCTCTGACCCATCCTGTATCACTAATGAAGAACTGCAGATCAGCTTGGATTCCTCTGACACTATTCCCTGTGCATTAGGACATGGCCCAGACTGTGGTAGTGTACTATTTATTTAATTTTTAAAAATGACATTACCTTTATTTAACCAAGTAGGCCCTATATAGGGGATATGATGCACTTTCATACACACTCCATGTTGAATGTACAGATAATACTCCCCCACAACTAACCACTAATGTCACCAGTGTTGGAAAAGTAAACTATTGTCCTACTGAAGTAAAAGTAAAGATATCCTAATAGAAAATGACTTAAGTAAAAGTGAAAGTCACCCAGTAAAATATTACTTGAGTGAAAGTCTAAAAGTATTTGGTTTTAAATATACTTCAGTATAAAAAGTAAATGGAATTGCTAAAATATACTTAAGTATCAAAAGTAAAAGTATAAATCATTTCACATTCCTTATATTAAGAAAACCAGACACCACAATTTTATTTTTATTTACGGATAGCTAGGGGTGCACTCAGACATCATTTTACAAACAAAGCATTTATGTTTAGTGAGTCCGCCAGATCAGAGGCAGTAGGAATACCCAGGGATGTTCTCTTGATACGTGTGTGAATTGGACCATTTTCCTGTCCTGCGAAGCATTCAAAATGTAATAAGTACTTTTGGGTGTCAGGGAAAATGTGTGGAGTAAAAAGCAAAAGATGTCAAAAATATAAATAGTAAAGTACAGATACCCCCAAAAAACTACTTACGTAGTACTTTAAAGTATTTTTACTGAAGTACTTTACACCACTGATGTATAATGTCCCTCCTCCCCAGTGCCAACTGACTGTTCTCGCTACTTCCGTCTGGGGGTGAAGGGGGCGACCTTCCAGAGCTGTGAGAGGACCACACTGTGCTATCTGCCTTCCTGGAAGTGTGACGGTAACAACGACTGTGGAGACTTCTCAGACGAGAGGAACTGCCCAGGTAACAGACAGATCTGGCCTTTCTCCTTTTAGGGAAATCATTGTTTCATGGGTTCAAATAGTATGTGTTTACTTTCAAACACTTTGAGCATTTGCTTTAGCCTGCCTGGGAGTGCCAAAATGCACTTTTGGGACTATTCTATTAGGCAACAAAGCATAGCTATTTGTACCACAGGTCTGACTCATAGCAGAACGATATTCAAAACTGTTATTTTGTATTTATTATATACACTCTCTACCAGACAAGAAGAAGCTGAAGTGCCCAGTGAACTTCTTTGCGTGCCCCAGTGGTCGCTGTATCCCTATGAGCTGGACCTGTGACAAGGAGAACGACTGTGAGAACGGCGCTGACGAGACCCACTGTGGTCAGTCTACTTGCCCTATATAGATACCTTCTGTCCTTCCCCCATTCCCTTAGCTGATGTAATACACAACTTTGAACTGTACTGTAGTGACACAAAGATCAAGACAGTGTTTTGAATAGATAAACACAACAACCACGGGATCAAAGTTGAATAGTTCATTTAAATAAGTCATTTCAATATATTGTGGTAAATTTGGTGATAAATGTATTCTGAAACAAATGTAACCCAGATTACGTTGAATACAAATGTTCCTCTGTCTTTGCAGATAAGTTCTGTACATCCACTGAGTTTGAGTGTGGGAACCATCGCTGTATCTCTAACCACTGGGTGTGTGACGGTGCCAACGACTGTGGGGACAAATCTGACGAGGACGACAGATGCAGTGAGTGACTCATCCCACACCTATATGATCTATGGCCCATATCAGACACAGTTGTCTACATTGTCAATTAATAGATCAATAGATTTTATTTGTTGACAAATAAAATTAAATCTGCTGATCATTTTAATTGAATTTATGACAACTACTAGTCTAGAGTTATCTAACCTGTTCATATCGCCTACGTCACCATAGAAACTAAGACGTGCAGCCCGGAGGCGTTCCAGTGTCCCGGCACTCATGTGTGTGTCCCTCAGCGCTGGAAGTGTGACGGGGACAAGGACTGTCTGGACGGGGCTGACGAGAGCATCAAGGCTGGCTGCTGTGAGTGGGAGTCTTCTACAGTTCTGTAGCGTGAGGACAACCTCAACACATTCACAAATGTCCTAATAATCACCACAGTTGATCTGAACTGGATTTAGTAACTGTGTCTATATGACTGGTACCCATCAAGGCTGGCTTCAGTGAGTAGGAGAAGGACACGTTAACACTCACACTAAATCTCTCATAAGACTCATTTGAGTCACACGGCTCTATTGGGTTTGGATAATGCAACCAATTATAAACTACAACATTTCGCTGAGGTATTAATAGATGAATGGGAAGACATGAGACTTCCATTGTCTTTTTATGATTCATCTTAACGATTTGATTAGCAGAGGATCTGCAGACTATTGTTAGACTGCTAAGGGTATGTATCATTCATTCTTTCAATAGCCTCTGTTTGCTAACCCTTTCTCTGTCTATTTATCTCTTCTTTTTCTGTCTGTCTGTGTCTCTGTCTGTGTCTCTGTCTGTGTCTGTGTCTCTCTCTCTGTCAGTGTACAACAACACCTGTGATGAGAATGAGTTCATGTGTCAGAACAGACATTGTATCCCCAAGCACTTTGTGTGTGACCATGACATGGACTGCTCTGACGGATCAGACGAGTCCCCAGAGTGTGGTGAGTGTTTGTGATGCAGCATGACAACATAGGAGAAGAGAAAGGCCTATGGAGAGATGGACAGAGAGAATGGGGTTAAATGAGAGATGGACAGAGAGAATGGGGTTAAATGAGAGATGGACAGAGAGAATGGGGTTAAATGAGAGATGGACAGAGAGAATGGGGTTAAATGAGAGATGGACAGAGAGAATGGGGTTAAATGAGAGATGGGGAGAGAGAACAGGGTTAAATGAGAGATGGACAGAGAGAATGGGGTTAAATGAGAGAAGGACAGAGAGAATGGGGTTAAATGAGAGATAGGCAGAGAGAACGGGGTTAAATGAGAGATGGACAGAGAGAACGGGGTTAAATGAGAGATGGACAGAGAGAATGGGGTTAAATGAGAGATGGACAGAGAGAATGGGGTTAAATGAGAGATAGGCAGAGAGAACGGGGTTAAATGAGAGATGGACAGAGAGAATGGGGTTAAATGAGAGAAGGACAGAGAGAATGGGGTTAAATGAGAGATAGGCAGAGAGAACGGGGTTAAATGAGAGATGGACAGAGAGAACGGGTTAAATGAGAGATGGACAGAGAGAATGGGGTTAAATGAGAGATGGGGAGAGAGAACAGGGTTAAATGAGAGATGGACAGAGAGAATGGGGTTAAATGAGAGATGGACAGAGAGAATGGGGTTAAATGAGAGATGGGCAGAGAGAATAGGGTTAAATGAGAGATGGACAGAGAGAACAGGGTTAAATGAGTGATGGGCAGAGAGAATGGGATTAAATGAGAGATGGACAGAGAGAACAGGGTTAAATGAGTGATGGGCAGAGAGAATGGGATTAAATGAGAGATGGACAGAGAGAACGGGGTTAAATGAGAGATGGACAGAGAGAATGGGGTTAAATGAGAGATAGGCAGAGAGAATGGGGTTAAATGAGAGATGGGGAGAGAGAACAGGGTTAAATGAGAGATGGGCAGAGAGAATGGGGTTAAATGAGAGATGAGGAGAGAGAACAGGGTTAAATGAGAGATGGGCAGAGAGAACAGGGTTAAATGAGAGATGGGGAGAGAGAATGGGGTTAAATGAGAGATAGGCAGAGAGAATGGGGTTAAATGAGAGATGGACAGAGAGAATGGGGTTAAATGAGAGATGGGCAGAGAGAATGGGGTTAAATGAGAGATGGGGAGAGAGAACAGGGTTAAATGAGAGATGGACAGAGAGAATGGGGTTAAATGAGAGATGGGCAGAGAGAACAGGGTTAAATGAGAGATGGAGAGTGAGAATGGGGTTAAATGAGAGATAGGCAGAGAGAATGGGGTTAAATGAGAGATGGACAGAGAGAATGGGGTTAAATGAGAGATGGACAGAGAGAATGGGGTTAAATGAGAGATGGACAGAGAGAACAGGGTTAAATGAGAGATGGGCAGAGATAATGGGGTTAAATGATAGATGGACAGAGAGAACGGGGTTAAATGAGAGATGGACAGAGATAACGGGGTTAAAAGAGAGATGGACAGAGAGAAGGGGGTTAAATGAGAGATGGGGAGAGAGAACAGGGTTAAATGAGAGATGGACAGAGAGAATGAGGTTAAATGAGAGATCGGGAGAGAGAACGGGGTTAAATGAGAGATGGGGAGAGAGAACGGGGTTAAATGAGAGATGGGCAGAGAGAATGGGGTTAAATGAGAGATGAGGAGAGAGAACAGGGTTAAATGAGAGATGGACAGAGAGAATGGGGTTAAATGAGAGATGGACAGAGAGAATGGGGTTAAATGAGAGATGGGCAGAGAGAACAGGGTTAAATGAGAGATGGGGAGAGAGAACAGGGTTAAATGAGAGATGGACAGAGAGAACGGGGTTAAATGAGAGATGGACAGAGAGAATGGGGTTAAATGAGAGATAGGCAGAGAGAATGGGGTTAAATGAGAGATGGGGAGAGAGAACAGGGTTAAATGAGAGATGGACAGAGAGAATGGGGTTAAATGAGAGATGGACAGAGAGAATGGGGTTAAATGAGAGATGGGCAGAGAGAACAGGGTTACATGAGAGATGGGGAGAGAGAACAGGGTTAAATGAGAGATGGACAGAGAGAATGGGGTTAAATGAGAGATGGACAGAGAGAACGGGGTTAAATGAGAGATGGACAGAGAGAATGGGGTTAAATGAGAGATAGGCAGAGAGAATGGGGTTAAATGAGAGATGGGGAGAGAGAACAGGGTTAAATGAGAGATGGGCAGAGAGAATGGGGTTAAATGAAAGATGAGGAGAGAGAACAGGGTTAAATGAGAGATGGACAGAGAGAATGGGGTTAAATGAGAGATGGACAGAGAGAATGGGGTTAAATGAGAGATGGGCAGAGAGAACAGGGTTAAATGAGAGATGGGGAGAGAGAACAGGGTTAAATGAGAGAAGGTCAGAGAGAATGGGGTTAAATGAGAGATGAGGAGAGAGAACAGGGTTAAATGAGTGATGGGCAGAGAGAATGGGGTTAAATGAGAGATGGGGAGAGAGAACGGGGTTAAATGAGAGATGGACAGAGAGAACAGGGTTAAATGAGAGATGGGCAGAGAGAACAGGGTTAAATGAGAGATGGGTAGAGAGAACAGGGTTAAATGCCTCAGTACTGTCTCTTCGCATCTCTCGTCCTGCACTCTCCAAAAAATATGTTCCCCTGGTTACAAATGTATTTAAACTAATGTACCCTCGAAAATACACTTGTGATTGTGGTATTGTTCTGTAGAGTACCCAACGTGTGGGCCAGGGGAGTTCCGCTGTACCAACGGCCGCTGCCTCAACCAGAAGGTCTGGGAGTGTGACGGAGAGTTTGACTGTCAGGACCGCTCAGACGAGGTCCCCAAGAACCCCCACTGCACAGACTCAGGTCAGACAGACAGACAGACAGACAGACAGACAGACAGACAGACAGACAGACAGACAGACAGACAGACAGACAGACAGACGGACACACTGTGGTTTACATCTGTACTGTAGACATGCACAGTACCTATCACAGCTTTTGTGTGTAATATTGTTCTTACATTGTTAACAAGTGTAATTGCCTATGGCTTCTGCTAAAAATACCATAGCATCCTTCTTGGCAGGTTTAGTTTGACTCAGACACATTCATGTTCTCTCTGGCCATTGCAGTAGAGCAACCTTACTAGTTTGAGCTATCAGCTATTCAGTCTGCAAAACCTAAATTGATCTTCTTCCATCAACAGAGAGGAAGTGTAATGAGTCTGCCTACATGTGTCGTACCGGGAAGTGTCTTAACGAGACGTTGCTGTGTGACCATAACGACGACTGTGGCGACGGCTCTGACGAACTCAACTGCTTCATCAACGAGTGTCTCAACAGCAAGCAGAGTGGCTGCTCTCAGCTCTGTGAGGACCTCAAGATAGGTTTCAAGGTAAGGGGCGTGTGTGTGCGTCTGCATGTAGTTTGTGTGCACGTTTGCAATATTTCTACCAGTGTAATACAACCTGGAGATTCTGCAACATAATCAAATCCCTCCAGCTCAGTCTCATCTCCCTCCTGTAGCTCAGTCTCATCTCCCTCCTGTAGCTCAGTCTCATCTCCCTCCTGTAGCACAGTCTCATCACCCTCCTGTAGCTCAGTCTCATCACCCTCCTGTAGCTCACTCATCACCCTCCTGTAGCTCAGTCTCATCACCCTCCTGTAGCTCAGTCTCATCACCCTCCTATAGTTCAGTCTCATCTCCCTCCTGTAGCTCAGTCTCATCCCCCTCCTGTAGCTCAGTCTCATCACCCTCCTGTAGTTCAGTCTCATCTCCCTCCTGTAGCTCAGTCTCATCCCCCTCCTGTAGCTCAGTCTCATCACACTCCTGTAGCTGTCTCATCACCCTCCTGTAGTTCAGTCTCATCACCCTCCTGTAGTTCAGTCTCATCACCCTCCTGTAGCTCAGTCTCATCACCCTCATGTAGCTCAGTCTCATCACCCTCCTGTAGTTCAGTCTCATCACCCTCCTGTAGTTCAGTCTCATCACCCTCCTGTAGCTCAGTCTCATCACCCTCCTATAGATCAATCTCATCACCCTCCTGTAGCTCAGTCTCATGACCCTCCTGTAGCTCAGTCTCATGACCCTCCTGTAGCTCAGTCGCATCACCCTCCTGTAGCTCAGTCTCATCACCCTCCTGTAGCTCAGTCTCATCACCCTCCTATAGATCTCTTATCACCCTCCTGTAGTTCATGACCCTCCTGTAGCTCATCACCCTCCTGTAGCTCAGTCTCATCACCCTCCTGTAGTCTCATCACCCTCCTGTAGCTCAGTCTCATGACCCTCCTGTAGCTCAGTCTCATGACCCTCCTGTAGCTCAGTCTCATCACCCTCCTGTAGCTCAGTCTCATCACCCTCCTGTAGTTCAGTCTCATCACCCTCCTGTAGATCAGTCTCATCACCCTCCTGTAGCTCAGTCTCATCACCCTCCTGTAGATCAGTCTCATCACCCTCCTGTAGTTCAGCTGTCTGCTCTACATGAACTGTTGGTGAACAGTGTGAATCTGCTGGTACAGCACTGACCTACTGTATTGACATGTTGTCTGTGTGTCCCTTGGGTCTCTACAGTGTTCTACTGTATTGAAATGTTGTCTGTGTGTCCCTTGGGTCTCTACAGTGTTCTACTGTATTGAAATGTTGTATGTGTGTCCCTGGGGTCTCTACAGTGTTATACTGTATTGACATGTTGTCTGTGTGTCTGTACAGTGTACTGTATTGACATGTTGTCTGTGTGTCCCCTGTGTCTCTACAGTGTTCTACTGTATTGAAATGTTGTCTGTGTGTCCCCTGGATCTCTACAGTGTTCTACTGTATTGACATGTTGTCTGTGTGTCCCTTGGGTCTCTACAGTGTTATACTGTATTGACATGTTGTCTGTGTGTCCCCTGGGTCTCTACGGTGTTCTACTGTATTGACATGTTGTCTGTGTGTCCCCTGTGTCTCTACAGTGTTCTACTGTATTGAAATGTTGTCTGTGTGTCCCCTGGATCTCTACAGTGTTCTACTGTATTGACATGTTGTCTGTGTGTCCCCTGGGTCTCTACAGTGTTCTACTGTATTGACATGTTGTCTGTGTGTCCCCTGTGTCTCTACGGTGTTCTACTGTATTGACATGTTGTCTGTGTGTCCCCTGTGTCTCTACAGTGTTCTACTGTATTGACATGTTGTCTGTGTGTCCCCTGTGTCTCTACAGTGTTCTACTGTATTGAAATGTTGTCTGTGTGTCCCCTGGGTCTCTACAGTGTTTTACTGTATTGACATGTTGTCTGTGTGTCCCCTGGGTCTCTACAGTGTTCTACTGTATTGACATGTTGTCTGTGTGTCCCCTGTGTCTCTACAGTGTTCTACTGTATTGACATGTTGTCTGTGTGTCCCCTGGGTCCCTACAGTGCAGGTGTCACCCTGGCTTCCAGCTGAAGCGCGATGGGAAGACGTGTGTGGATATAGATGAGTGTACCACGTCCTACCCCTGTACCCAGCGCTGTATCAATACACACGGATCCTTCCACTGTCTCTGTGTGGAGGGCTTCCAGCTACGACCTGACAATCCTACTGTCTGCAAGTCCACCTCTGGTAAGACCAACAGCGAGGACGTCTTGGACTTAAGGTCCAGTAACAACTTTTAATTTTTGTTTTCCATTGCAAAATGTTTTCAAACGTCTTCCATTGTGTGCCCCAAGGAACATGGCCCAGCTGTAAGTGGTTCAATTTCCAACCTGACCCTCCTACCATTCATCCCCAGCTTCCATATGGCTCATTCATCCCCACTCCTCTCCCTTGTAACTAGTCGCCAGGTCATTGCTATAAATGAGTATGTGTTCTCAGTCAACTTAGCTGGTAAAAAAAAAAATGTCTTTCTTTGTGACAAGTTCAACCATGAACAGAGCCCCTTTCCCCAATCTGTTTGTCTCTCTACAGATGAGGAGCCGTTCCTGATCTTTGCTAATCGGTACTACCTGAGGAAGCTGGGCCTGGATGGTTCCAACTACACCCTGATAAAACAGGTGGGACAACAAGCACTGTGTGGAAACAATGAGCTAAATGTTAACCATGTGTCAGTTTTTATGATTATTCATAATCAGTGATAGTGATACCTGATGCATCATGTATCCTGTATCATGTATCCTGTATCCTGGAGTGTGAATGTGTATGTCTTGTGTTTGCGTGCATGTGTGTGTATTCCAGTGTGTATGCTTGGTGAACTGAAGGGGACTATGATTGTTGTTTCCATGATTAGGTGCCCAGACATTATATACATCCAAAGCATGATCTTTGCAAATGAAATATAATTTGAGTTCAAAATGAATGCATGTGTAATGTAATTTGTGGATCCAAATAACCAATTAAAAATGTACAGTTGAAGTCAGAAGTTAACATACACTTAGGTTTGAGTCATTAAAACTTGTTTTCAACCACTCCACAAATGTCTTGTTAACTAACTATAGTTTTGGCAAGTCGGTTAGGACATCTACTTTGTGCATGACACAAGTCATTTTCCCAACAATTGTTTACAGACAGATTATTTCACTTATAATTCACTGTATCACAATTCCAGTGGGTCAGAAGTTTACATACACTAAGTTGACTGTGCCTTTAAACAGCTTGGAAAATTCCAGAAAATTATGTCATGGCTTTAGAAGCTTCTGATAGGCTAATTGACATAATTTGAGTCAATTGGAGGTGTACCTGTGGATGTATTTCAAGGCCTACCTTCAAACTCAGTGCCTCTTTGCTTGACATCATGGGGAAATCAAAATAAATCAGCCAAGACCTCATAAAACATTTTGTAGACCTCCATAAGTCTGGTTCATCCTTGGGAGCAATTTCCAAACGCCTGAAGGTACCACGTTCATCTGTACAAACAATAGTACGCAAGTATAAACACCATGGGACCACGCAGCCGTCATACCGTTCAGGGAGGAGACACATTATGTCTCCTAGAGATTAATGTACTTTGGTGCGAAAAGTGCAAATCAATCCCAGAACAACAGCAAAGGACCTTGTGAAGATGCTGGAGGAAACGGGCACAAAAGTATCTATATCCACAGTAAAACAAGTCCTTTATTAACATAACCTGAAAGACCTCTCAGCAAGGAAGAAGCCACTGCTCAAAAACCGCCATAAAAAGACAGACTACGGTTTGCAACTGCACATGGGGACAAAGATCGTACTTTTTTGAGAAATGTCCTCTGGTCTAATGAAACCAAAATAGAACTGTTTGGCCATAATGACCATTGTTATGTTTGGAGGAAAAAGGGGGAGGCTTGCAAGCCAAAAAACACCATCCCAACTGTGAAGCACAGGGGGTGGCAGCATCATGTTGTGGGGGTGTTTTGCTGCAGGAGGGACTGGTGCACTTCACAAAGCAGATGGCATGAAGAGCAGGAAAATTATGTGGATATATTGAAGCAACATCTGAAAACATCAGTCAGGAAGTTAAAGCTTGGTTGCGATTGGGTCTTCCAAATGGACAATGACCCCAAGCATACTTCCAAAGTTGTGGCAAAATGGCTTAAGGACAACAAAGTCAAGGTATTGGAGTGGCCATCACAAAACCCTGACCGCTATCCTATAGACAATTTGTGGGCAGAACTGAAAAAGTGTGTGAGAGCAAGGATGCCTACAAACCTGACTCAGTTACACCAGCTTTGTCAGGAGGAATGGACCAAAATTCACCCAACTTATTGTGGGAAGCTTGTGGAAGGCTACCCGAAACGTTTGACCCAAGTTAAACATTTTAAAGGCAATGCTACCAAATACTAATTGAGTGCATGTAAAGTTCTGACCCACTGGGAATGTGATGAAAGAAATTAAAGCTGAAATAAATCATTCTCTCTACTTTTATTCTGACATTTCACATTCTTAAAATAAAGTGGTGATCCTTAATGACCAAAGACAGGGAATTCTTACTAGGATTAAATGTCAGGAATTGTGAAACTGAGTTTAAATGTTTTTGGCTAAGGTGTATGTAAACTTCTCAAATTCAACTGTATGTGTGTGGATACCAGGGCCTGAACAATGCAGTGGCTCTGGACTTCCACTATGCAGAACAGATGCTCTACTGGACAGACGTGACCACTCAGGGCTCCATGATACGACGCATGAACATCAACGGCAGTAACATAGAGGTCAGTAGGGCGGTTGTCCGGTCTGTGACTCTCTCATTGAGTCTAAGGACAGCTGGACAGCTGGCTAGTCCTTGACTCTGATTGTACCATTGATCTGTTAGTGACTCTGATTGGTCAGTTGGCCTCTTTGTGTCTCTCTGGTTGGGCAACTGACCTGTTAGTAACTTTCGGATTGGACATTTCCCCAGTCTGTGATTCTCATTAGACAGTAGGCTAGTTTATTTCTCTCTTATTGGTCAGTTGGCCTTCCTGTGGCTGTGATTGGACAGTTGGCCAGTCTATGACTCTCTGGTTGGTCAGTTAGCCAGTATCTGACTCTCTGATTGGCTCTTGTCCAGGTGCTGCACCGGACCTCCCTCAGTAACCCAGATGGATTGGCTGTAGACTGGGTGGGAGGGAACCTTTACTGGTGTGATAAGGGGCGGGACACCATCGAGGTGTCCAAGCTCAACGGAACCTTTCGGTCGGTCTTGGTGAACGCCGGCCTGAGGGAACCACGCGCTGTGGCTTTGGACGTACGCAACGGGTAAGAGGCACAGCCCAGAATATAATACTGTACTAGAAACTGCACTAGAAACTCCTGCATGGTCTGAGACTGGAGCTTTGTCACATGATAATGAAATATAATGGTATATTAAGGACAGATATTCTTCCTGACAACATGTCCAGATTTAGGCTACAACTAAACTCAGCAACAAAAAAATGTCCTCTCACTGTCAACTGTGTTTATTTAACATGTGTAAATATTTGGATGAACAAGATTCAACAACTGAGACAAACTGAACAAGTTCACAGACATGTGATTAACAGAAATTGAATAATGTGTCCCTGAACAAAGGGGTGGTCAAAATCAAAAGCAACAGTCAGTATCTGGTGTGGCCACCAGCTGCATTAAGTACTGCAGTGCATCTCCTCCTCATGGACTGCACCAGATTTGCTAGTTCTTGCTGTGAGATGTTACCCCACTCTTCCACAAAGGCATCTGCAAGTTCCCAGACATTTCTAGGGGGAATGGCCCTATCCCTCACCCTCCGATCCAACAGGTCCCAGACGTGCTCAATGGGATTGAGATCCGGGCTCTTCGCTGGCCATGGTGTAATAATGGGATGTTGATGTAATGGTGTAATAATGGGATGCTGATGTAATGGTGTAATAATATGATGCTGATGTAATGGTGTAATAATGTGATCCTGATGTAATGGTGTAATAATGTGACACTGATGTAATGGTGTAATAATGTGACACTGATGTAATGGTGTAATAATGGGATGCTGATGTAATGGTGTAATAATATGATGCTGATGTAATGGTGAAATAATGGGATGCTGATGTAATGGTGTAATAATGTGATCCTGATGTAATGGTGTAATAATGTGATCTTGATGTTATGGTGTAATAATGGGATGCTGATGTAATAATGTGATGCTGATGTAATGGTGTAATATGATGCTGTCCCCTGTCCTGTTCCTCAGGTACCTGTATTGGTCAGACTGGGGGGACAACCCGCATATAGGGCGGATCGGGATGGACGGCTCCAACAGAAGTGTGATTGTAGAGGATAAGATCACCTGGCCCAACGGCCTCACGCTGGACTTAATCAATGACCGCATCTACTGGGCCGACGCCAGAGAGGACTACATCGAGTTCGCCAGCCTGGACGGGAGTAACAGACACACGGGTAATGTATATTGTCATAGACAGAGAGATTACTATATTACAATTGCCATCATGGAACATCAAACCGCTGTCGCATAATAGGTTATGTAATTATGTAAAACGCACACACACGACATGATGCCATAGACCAGGTCACAGTGGTGCTGGGGATAGCCCTGCCACAGTACACAGGCCCAATGGACAGAGAGAGAGAAAGAAGACTGTTGTTCTGTCAGACTACTGATGAGGATCTCACATGGATGACATCTGAATATTCCCAACCTTGTTACCAAACTTAGAACAATACATAATTACTGTCAGCCAATCAGCCATGCAGAAGAATGCAGGGATACAGAGGAAGTTCCTGATTTGAATTCCTCACATTCACAAACCTCAGTTTGATACTAGAGCATGCTGCACACAAAGCATGCCTTCAGATGATTTATCTCCTCGCCCATGTCTTTGTCTTTATGGAGGTTTCATAGTAGAGTTGGGATCCAAAGTTCTGTGTGTGTTCTGTATGTGTGTTCTGTGGGCCTTGTCCTGACCTGACTGACCATGGTTCCCATTGCCTGAAGCAAATAAATATTTTGGTTTTGTAGGTGGACACCGTTCTTGCAGTCAGATGACCAAATTGCCTTCTAGTGGCCTCATGGGTGGAATGTTATTTATATTTTTCAACATTGTTTAAAAAAACACACAAAAAATCTGCCGTTACTATGCCGAACAGTTTAGTTGTCTTCTGTGATATAAAGTGTAGTACTGGAATGCAAACTCTAAATGTAATACATTTCAACTGTATATCTGACATGGTACAGGTGTCTTCCTTCTTTAAACCCATAACCATGTGTGTGAGGTGTATACTTTTCTTTCAAAGTAGATTTATTTAAGAACATGCTAAATAACCCACAGATAGTAATGGTGCTACATAGCCCAGAGATAGTAGTGGTGCTACATAACCCAGAGATAGTAATGGTGCTACATAACCCAGAGATAGTAGTGATGCTACATAGCCCAGAGATAGTAGTGATGCTACATAGCCCAGAGATAGTAATGGTGCTACATAACCCAGAGATAGTAATGATACTACATAACACAGAGATAGTAGTGATGCTACATAGCCCAGAGATAGTAGTGATACTACAATACCCAGAGATAGTAGTGATGCTACATAGCCCAGAGATAGTAGTGATGCTACAATACCCAGAGATAATAGTGATGCTACATAACCCAGAGATAGTAGTGATACTACATAACACAGAGATAGTAGTGATACTACATAGCCCAGAGATAGTAGTGATACTACATAGCCCAGAGATAGTAGTGATGCTACATAGCCCAGAGATAGTAGTGATACTACATAGCCCAGAGATAGTAGTGATACTACATAGCCCAGAGATAGTAGTGATACTACATAACACAGAGATAGTAGTGATACTACATAACCCAGAGATAGTAATGGTGCTACATAACCCAGATATAGTAGTGATGCTACATAGCCCAGAGATAGTAGTGATACTACATAGCCCAGAGATAGTAGTGATGCTACATAGCCCAGAGATAGTAGTGATGCTACAATACCCAGAGATAATAGTGATGCTACAATACCCAGATATAAAGTAGTGGTGCTACATAACCCAGAGATAGTAGTGATACTACATAACCCAGAGATAGTAGTGATACTACATAGCCCAGAGATAGTAGTGATACATACATAGCCCAGAGATAGTAGTGATGCTACATACCAGAGATAGTAGTGATAACCCAGATATAAAGTAGTGGTGCTACATAACCCAGAGATAGATATAAAGTAGTGGTGCTACATAACCCAGAGATAGTAGTGATACTACATACCCAGAGATAGTAGTGATACTATAGCCCAGAGAGTGGTGCTACATAGTGATACTACATAGCCCAGAGTGATGCTACATAGCCCAGAGATAGTAGTGATACTACATAGCCCAGAGATAGTAGTGATGCTACATAAACCAGAGATAGTAGTGATGCTACAATACCCAGAGATAGTAGTGATGCTACATAGCCCAGAGATAGTAGTGATACTACAATACCCAGAGATAATAGTGATGCTACAATACCCAGATATAAAGTAGTGGTGCTACATAACCCAGAGATAGTAGTGATGCTTCATAACCCAGAGATAGTAGTGATGCTACATACATAATGGTGCTACATAACCCAGAGATAGTAGTGATACTACATAACACAGAGATAGTAGTGATGCTACATAGCCCAGAGATAGTAGTGATACTACAATACCCAGAGATAGTAGTGATGCTACATAGCCCAGAGATAGTAGTGATGCTACATAGCCCAGAGATAGTAGTGATGCTACATAGCCCAGAGATAGTAGTGATGCTACATAGCCCAGAGATAGTAATGGTGCTACATAACCCAGAGATAGTAGTGATACTACATAACCCAGAGATAGTAGTGATGCTACATATCCCAGAGCTAAAGTAATGATGCTACAATACCCAGCGATAATAGTGATGCTACATAACCCAGATATAAGGTAGTGGTGCTACATAACCCAGAGATGGTAATGGTGCTACATAGCCCAGAGATAGTAATGATGCTACATAACCCAGAGATAGTAATGGTGCTACATAACCCAGAGATAGTAGTGATGCTACAATACCCAGAGATAGTAGTGATGCTACATAACCCAGATATAGTAATGGTGCTACATAACCCAGAGATAGTAATGGTGCTACATAACCCAGAGATAGTAGTGATGCTACATAACCCAGAGATAAAGTAGTGGTGCTATACATAACCCAGAGATAGTAGTGATGCTACATAACCCAGAGATAGTAATGGTGCTACATAACCCAGAGATAGTAATGGTGCTACATAACCCAGAGATAGTAATGGTGCTACATAACCCAGATATAAAGTAGTGGTGCTATACATAACCCAGAGATAGTAGTGATGCTACATAGCCCAGAGATAGTAATGGTGCTACATAACCCAGAGATAGTAGTGATACTACAATACCCAGAGATAGTAGTGATGCTACATAGCCCAGAGATAGTAGTGATGCTACATAGCCCAGAGATAGTAATGGTGCTACATAACCCAGAGATAGTAGTGATGCTACATAACCCAGAGATAGTAGTGATGCTACATTGCCCAGAGATAGTAATGGTGCTACATAACCCAGAGATAGTAGTGATACTACATAACCCAGAGATAGTAGTGATGCTACATATCCCAGAGCTAAAGTAATGATGCTACAATACGCAGAGATAATAGTGATGCTACATAACCCAGATATAAAGTAGTGGTGCTACATAACCCAGAGATAGTAGTGATGCTACATAACCCAGATATAGTAATAGTGCTACATAACCCAGATATAGTAATGGTGTTACATAACCCAGAGATAGTAATGGTGTTACATAACCCAGAGATAGTAATGGTGCTACATAACCCAGAGATAGTAGTGATGCTACATAACCCAGATATAGTAATAGTGCTACATAACCCAGAGATAGTAATGGTGTTACATAACCCAGAGATAGTAATGGTGTTGCATAACCCAGAGATAGTAATGGTGTTACATAACCCAGAGATAGTAATGATGCTACATAACCCAGAGATAGTAGTGGTGCTACATAACCCAGAGATAGTAATGGTGATACATAACCCAGAGATAGTAATGATGCTTCATAACCCAGAGATAAGGTAGTGGTGCTACATAACCCAGAGATAGTAGTAGTGATGCTACATAACCCAGAGATAAGGTAGTGGTCATACATAACCCAGAGATAGTAATGGTGATACATAACCCAGAGATAGTAATGATGCTTCATAAACCAGAGATAGTAATGGTGCTACATAACCCAGAGATAAGATAGTGGTGATACATAACCCATAGATAGTAATGGTCATACATAACCCAGAGATAGTAATGGTGATACATAACCCAGAGATAGTAATGATGCTTCATAAACCAGAGATAGTAATGGTGCTACATAACCCAGAGATAAGGTAGTGGTGATACATAACCCATAGATAGTAATGGTCATACATAACCCAGAGATAGTAATGGTGATACATAACCCAAATATAAAGTAGTGGTGCTACATAACCCAGAGATAGTAGTGATGCTACATAACCCAGATATAGTAATGGTGATACATAACCCAGAGATAAGGTAGTGGTGATACATAACCCAGAGATAGTAATGGTGCTACATAACCCAGAGATAAGGTAATGGTGCTACATAGCCCAGAGATAGTAATGATGCTACATAACCCAGAGATAGTCATGATGATACATAACCCAGAGATAAGGTAGTGGTGTTACATAACCCAGAGATAGTAATGATGCTACATAACCCAGAGATAGTCATGATGATACATAACCCAGAGATAAGGTAGTGGTGCTACATAACCCAGAGATAGTAATGATGCTAGATAACCCAGAGATAGTAATGATGCTACATAACCCAGAGATAGTAATGGTGTTACATAACCCAGAGATGGTAATGGTGCTACATAGCCCAGAGATAGTAATGATGCTACATAACCCAGAGATAGTAATGGTGCTACATAACCCAGAGATAGTAATGGTGCTACATAACCCAGAGATAGTAATGATGCTACATAACCCAGATATAAGGTAATGATGCTACATAACCCAGAGATAGTAATGATGCTTCATAAACCAGAGATAGTAATGATGCTACATAACCCATAGATAGTAATGATGCTTCATAACCCAGAGATAGTAATGATGCTACATAACCCAGAGATAAGGTAATGATGCTACATAACCCAGAGATAAGGTAATGATGCTACATAACCAATATATAGTAATGATGCTACGTAACCCAGAGATAAGGTAGTGATGCTACATAACCCATATATATTAATGATGTTACATAACCCAGATATAAAGTTGTGAGGTGCTGTCATGAATGTCTAATGCTCCATATCCATTTTCTTTGTGTTGGTCGTTGGGCATTGGGTGTCCATGGGTTATTTGACTGACAACATTGTGAGGTAATTATGGCCCCCAGAGTTACGTATGACCTGACTAGGAAAAAGTCTTGGACCCAGGTTTTCCTGGTCAAGTCACGTGGTGGCCAGGTAAAACCCAATGTAATGTGATACTAATTGCCTCAGTACTGTATGGCTGTGTGTTTGTGTCCACAGTGCTTACCCAGGACGTCCCCCACATCTTCGCCATGACTCTGTTTGAGGAGTACATCTACTGGACTGACTGGGAGACCAAGTCCATCAACAGGTGTCACAAGACCCTGGGTATCAACAAGACCACCCTGATCACTACCCTCCACAGGCCCATGGACATCCACATCTACCACCCTTACCGCCAGCCTGAGGGTACGAGATACGCATGTACAACACACATACACACACACACATACACACTTACACATACTCACACACAACCACACTCAAGCACGCACACCCAATGTGGTTGTTCCAGTTGAAACAGTCTCCCTCTCCCTGCTATGGTTCCAGTGTTTAACCACCCGTGCCAGACAGACAACGGTGGCTGTAGTAACCTGTGTCTGCTGAGCCCTGGAGGGGGCTACAAGTGTGCCTGTCCCACCAACTTCTACCTGGCCAACGATGGACGCACCTGCATGTCCAACTGCACTGCCAGCCAGGTGAGGGACTGTGTGATGATATGGCCATAGGGGGGCCAGACAGCTAGGGGGCAGCAGAGCCTTTTGTGGAATGGGGTCTGCTTTGTGATTGGTTAATTAAGCATAATTATCTCCACAGTACCTACTGTACAGTGTGTCATCAGCTTGCGTTCACTCTCTTTCTCTTTCTCCTCCTCTCACCTTTTCTCTCCTTCTCTCTTCCTCTCTCCTCTTCTTCTATGTTCTCCTCTCCTCCTTTATTCTGATTTCCTCTCTTCTCTCCTCCTCCCTCCTCTCTCCTTCTCTGTCCTCTCTACTCTCTCTTCCTCCCTCCTCTCTCCTCCTCTCTAATACCCTCCTTTCCTCTCCCTCTCTCCTCCGTCCCCTCTCCTCCTCTCTCTTCCTCTCGCCTCCTCTTGCTCCTCTCTCCTCCTCCTCCCTCCTCTCTCCTCTCCTCTTCTCTCATCTTCTCTCCTCCTCTCCTCCTCATCTCCTTCTCCCTCTTCTCTCCTCCCCCCTTCTCTCCTCCTCTCTCCTCCTCCCTTCTCATCAAGATCATACGTGTATGAAGGGGCATTATGTGAAAAGATTGTTTCCCAATCTCAGTTCTAGCCTTAGGAACAGACAAAACAGCAGTGACTGTGAACGTTGTCCTCATCTCCTCTCTGCTCCTCTCCCCTCCTCTCTCCTCCTCTCTCCTCTTTCCTCCTCTCTCCTCCTCTTTCCTCTCCTTGTCCAGTTTGTGTGTAAGAACGACAAGTGCATCCCCTTCTGGTGGAAGTGTGACACGGAGGACGACTGTGGGGATCACTCGGACGAGCCAGCAGAATGCCGTGAGTGAGCCACTTTTTCATCCAAAGTGACTACAGTATAGTACAGTGACTGCATACATTTCTAGTGTGTGTATGTGGTCCCTGTGGGAATTGAACCCACGACCTTGGCAAAGCCAGTGCCACGTAAATGATGATGAGTGAATGAGGAGTATGTGGATGCAAAGTCTCATGGATGTTTCTACGGGGATCTGAGGTTGTGGTGGCTGAGACGACAGGGTAGGAGAGGAAGATGGTTGGTGAAACTGCTATGGGCCTGTTTCAGACTTTGAAATAACCTCTGACTGTCTCTCTGTCTGTGACATCCGTTGTTCCCTGTAGCGACGTTCAAATGCCGGCCAGGCCAGTTCCAGTGTGGGACAGGCATCTGTACCAACCCAGCTTACATCTGTGATGGGGACAACGACTGCCAGGATCATTCGGACGAGGCCAACTGTGGTACATACTCGTTTATGTTCTCTGTCTGTCTGTCTCTCTCTCTGTCTGTCTGTCTCTCTCTTTCTCTCTCACTCTGTATATATTTCTTTCTCACCCACACACTCTCTCTTTCCCTCTCTCCTCCCTCTTCTCTCTCCTCCCCCTTCTGTCTATGCCTCGTTCTCTCTCTGCCTCGTTCTTTCTATGCCTCGGTCTCTCTCTGCCTCGTTCTTTGTCCTTCATATCTTCACCCCCTAACATCTATTCTTACCAGCCCTCTGTCGTCTCTCTGACACGTCTTGTCTGTCATCCTCTGTCATCTCTCTGACACGTCTTGTGTCTGTCATCCTCTGTCGTCTCTCTGACACGTCTTGTGTCTGTCATCCTCTGTCGTCTCTCTGACACGTCTTGTGTCTGTCATCCTCTGTCATCTCTCTGACACGCCTTGTGTCTGTCATCCTCTGTCGTCTCTCTGACACGTCTTGTGTCTGTCATCCTCTGTCGTCTCTCTGCCACGTCTTGTGTCTGTCATCCTCTGTCGTCTCTCTGACTCGTCTTGTCTGTCAACCTCTGTCGTCTCTCTGACACGTCTTGTGTCTGTCATCTACTGTCGTCTCTCTGACACGTCTTGTGTCTGTCATCCTCTGTCGTCTCTCTGACACGTCTTGTCTGTCATCCTCTGTCGTCTCTCTGCCACGTCTTGTGTCTGTCATCCTCTGTCGTCTATCTGACACGTCTTGTGTCTGTAAACCTCTGTCGTCTTTCTGACACGTCTTGTGTCTGTCATCCTCTGTCGTCACTCTAACTTGTCTTGTCTGTCATCCTCTGTCGTCTTTCTGACACGTCTTGTGTCTGTCATCCTCTGTCATCTCTCTGACATGTCTTTTCTGTCATCCTCTGTCGTCTCTCTGACACGTCTTTTCTGTCAACCTATGTCGTCTTTCTGACACGTCTTGTGTCTGTCATCCTCTGTCGTCACTCTGACACGTCTTGTGTCTGTCATCCTCTGTCGTCTCTCTGACACGTCTTGTGTCTGTCATCCTCTGTTGTCACTCTGACATGTCTTGTGTCTGTCATCCTCTGTCGTCTCTCTGACTTGTCTGGTCTGTCTGTCATCCTCTGTCGTCTCTCTGACACGTATTGTCTGTCATCCTCAGTCGTCTTTCTGACACGTCTTGTCTGTCATCCTCTGTCGTCACTCTGACACGTCTTGTGTCTGTCATCCTCTGTCATCTCTCTGACACGTCTTGTGTCTGTCATCCTCTGTCGACACTCTGACACGTCTTGTGTCTGTCATCCTCTGTCGTCTCTCTGACTTGTCTGGTCTGTCTGTCATCCTCTGTCGTCTCTCTGACACGTATTGTCTGTCATCCTCTGTCGTCTTTCTGACACGTCTTGTCTGTCATCCTCTGTCGTCACTCTGACACGTCTTGTGTCTCATCTGTCGTCTCTCTGACACGTCTTGTCTGTCGTCCTCTGTCATCTCTCTGACACGTCTTGTGTCTGTCATCCTCTGTCGTCTCTCTGACACGTCTTGTGTCTGTCATCCTCTGTCGTCTCTCTGCCACGTCTTGTGTCTGTCATCCTCTGTCGTCTCTCTGACACGTCTTGTGTCTGTCAACCTCTGTCGTCTCTCTGACACGTCTTGTGTCTGTCATCTACTGTCGTCTCTCTGACACGTCTTGTGTCTGTCATCCTCTGTCGTCTCTCTGCCACGTCTTGTGTCTGTCATCCTCTGTCGTATCTCTGCCACGTCTTGTGTCTGTCATCCTCTGTCGTCTCTCTGACACGTCTTGTGTCTGTAAACCTCTGTCGTCTTTCTGACACGTCTCGTGTCTGTCATCCTCTGTCGTCACTCTGACTTGTCTTGTCTGTTCTCCTCTGTCGTCTTTCTGACACGTCTTGTGTCTGTCATCCTCTGTCATCTCTCTGACACGTCTTTTCTGTCATCCTCTGTCGTCTCTCTGACACGTCTTTTCTGTCATCCTCTGTCGTCTTTCTGACACTTCTTGTGTCTGTCATCTCTCTGACGAGTCTTGTGTCACCCTGTGTCGTCACTCTGACACGTCTTGTGTCTGTCATCCTCTGTCGTCACTCTGACACGTCTTGTGTCTGTCATCCTCTGTCGTCTCTCTGACACGTCTTGTGTCTGTCATCCTCTGTTGTCACTCTGACACGTCTTGTGTCTGTCATCCTCTGTCGTCTCTCTGACTTGTCTGGTCTGTCTGTCATCCTCTGTCGTCTCTCTGACACGTCTTGTCTGTCATCCTCTGTCGTCTTTCTGACACGTCTTGTCTGTCATCCTCTGTCGTCACTCTGACACGTCTTGTGTCTCATCTGTCGTTTCTCTGACTCGTCTTGTCTGTCATCCTCTGTCGTCTCTCTGACACGCCTTGTGTCTGTCATCCTCTGTCATCTCTCTGACACGGCTTGTGTCTGTCATCCTCTGTCGTCTCTCTGACACGTCTTGTGTCTGTCATCCTCTGTCGTCTCTCTGCCACGTCTTGTGTCTGTCATCCTCTGGCGTCTCTCTGACACGTCTTGTCTGTCATCCTCTGTCGTCTCTCTGACACGCCGTGTGTCTGTCATCCTCTGTCATCTCTCTGACACGCCTTGTGTCTGTCATCCTCTGTCGTCTCTCTGACACGTCTTGTGTCTGTCATCCTCTGTCGTCTCTCTGCCACGTCTTGTGTCTGTCATCCTCTGTTGTCACTCTGACACGTCTTGTGTCTGTCATCCTCTGTCGTCTCTCTGACTTGTCTGGTCTGTCTGTCATCCTCTGTCGTCTCTCTGACACGTCTTGTCTGTCATCCTCTGTCGTCTTCCTGACACGTCTTGTCTGTCATCCTCTGTCGTCACTCTGACACGTCTTGTGTCTCATCTGTCGTCTCTCTGATTTGTCTTGTCTGTCATCCTCTGTTGTCACTCTGACACGTCTTGTGTCTGTCATCCTCTGTCGTCTCTCTGACTTGTCTGGTCTGTCTGTTATCCTCTGTCGTCTCTCTGACACGTCTTGTCTGTCATCCTCTGTCGTCTTTCTGACACGTCTTGTCTGTCATCCTCTGTCGTCACTCTGACACGTCTTGTGTCTCATCTGTCGTCTCTCTGACACGTCTTGTCTGTCATCCTCTGTCATCTCTCTGACACGTCTTGTGTCTTTCATCCTCTGTCGTCTCTCTGACACGTCTTGTGTCTGTCATCCTCTGTCGTCTCTCTGCCACGTCTTGTGTCTGTCATCCTCTGTCATATCTCTGACACGTCTTGTGTCTGTCAACCTCTGTCGTCTCTCTGACACGTCTTGTGTCTGTGTACTGTCGTCTCTCTCTGTCTTGTGTCTGTCATCCTCTGTCGTCTCTCTGACGTCTTGTGTCTGTCATCCTCTGTCGTCTTGACACGTGTCTGTCATCCTCTGTCGTATCTCTGCCACGTCTTGTGTCTGTCATCCTCTGTCGTCTCTCCGACACGTCTTGTGTCTGTAAACCTCTGTCGTCTTTCTGACATGTCTTGTGTCTGTCATCCTCTGTCGTCACTCTGACTTGTCTTGTCTGTCATCCTCTGTCGTCTTTCTGACACCTCTTGTGTCTGTCATCCCCTGTCATCTCTCTGACACGTCTTTTCTGTCATCCTCTGTCGTCTCTCTGACACGTCTTTTCTGTCAACCTCTGTCGTCTTTCTGACACGTCTTGTGTCTGTCATCTCTCTGTCACGTCTTGTGTCTGTCATTCTCTGTCGTCTCTCTGACACGCCTTGTGTCTGTCATCCTCTGTCATCTCTCTGACACGCCTTGTGTCTGTCATCCTCTGTCGTCTCTCTGACACGTCTTGTGTCTGTCATCCTCTGTCGTCTCTGCCACGTCTTGTGTCTGTCATCCTCTGTCGTCTCTCTGACTCGTCTTGTCTGTCATCCTCTGTCGTCTCTCTGACACGTCTTGTCTGTCATCCTCTGTCGTCTCTCTGACACGTCTTGTCTGTCTGTCATCCTCTGTCGTATTTCTGACACGTCTCTGTCACGTCTTGTGTCTGTCATGACACGCCTTGTGTCTGTCATCCTCTGTCTCTCTGACATCCTCTGTCGTCTTGACACGTCTGTCTGTCATCCTCTTGTGTCGTCATCCTTGTCGTCTCTCTGACTCGTCTTGTCTGTCATCCTCTGTCGTCTCTCTGTGTCTGTCATCCTCTGTCGTCCTCTGACACGTCTTGTCTGTCGTCATCCTCTGTCTCTGACACGTCTTGTGTCTGTCATCCTCTGTCGTCTCTCTGACATGTCTTGTCTGTCTGTCATCCTCTGTCGTATTTCTGACACGTCTTGTGTCTGTCATCCTCTGCCGTCTCTCTGTCTTGTCTGTCTGTCATCCTCTGTCGTCACTCTGTCACGTCTTGTGTCTGTCATCCTCTGTCATCTCTCTGACACGTCTTGTCTGTCATCCTTTGTTGTCTCTCTGACACGTCTTGTCTGTCTGTCACATTCGTATTTCTGACACGTCTTGTGTCTGTCATCCTCTGTCGTCTTTCTGACACGTCTTGTGTCTGTCATCCTCTGTCGTCTCTCTGACACGTCTTGTCTGTCTGTCATCCTCTGTCGTATTTCTGACACGTCTTGTGTCTGTCATCCTCTGTCGTCTCTCTGACACGTCTTGTCTGTCTGTCATCCTCTGTCGTATTTCTGACACGTCTTGTTTCTGTCATCCTCTGTCGTCTCTCTGACACGTCTTGTCTGTCTGTCATCCTCTGTCGTATTTCTGACACGTCTTGTGTCTGTCATCCTCTGTCGTCTCTCTGACACGTCTTGTCTGTCTGTCATCCTCTGTCGTATTTCTGACACGTCTTGTGTCTGTCATCCTCTGTCGTCTCTCTGACACGTCTTGTCTGTCATCCTCTGTCGTATTTCTGACACGTCTTGTGTCTGTCATCCTCTGTCGTGTCTCTGACACGTCTTGTGTCTGTCATCCTCTGTCGTCTCTCTGACACGTCTTGTCTGTCTGTCATCCTCTGTCGTCTTTCTGACACGTCTTGTGTCTGTCTATGTGTGATTGTTCAACAGATATCCACGTGTGTCTGCCCAGTCAGTTCAAGTGCTCCCACCCCAGCCGCTGTATCCCGGGAATCTTCCGCTGTAATGGACAGGACAACTGTGGAGAAGGCGAGGACGAGACGGACTGCCGTGAGTCAACATCTCCTCATCTGCATGCTTTATTGCATGTTATACATTTAGTATGGTGATACTGCTGTGTTGCACATGGTCTCTATATAAAATAGATTGTATTTCAGTGAGACTAACCTGGATAGATGAATGTTAAATAAGAAATATACTGTTGTTATGGGTTGCTCTCTCCAGTCAGTAACAGTCGTCTGTCTGTTCTCGCTCCCTCTAGCCGAGGTCACCTGTGCGCCCACTCAGTTCCAGTGTGCCATCACCAAGCGCTGTGTCCCTCGTGTCTGGGTGTGTGACCGTGACAATGACTGTGTGGACGGATCGGACGAACCAGCAAACTGCAGTAAGACACCGCTCCTTTGTTTCAGAGGACTATTCTAGAATAATGACAGACATGAATATCAAGTTCAATATCCATGTTGCAGTAGAATACCTGTTTCTGCTAACATAACAAACTACTTTTCTTTTATTTTGATTTATTTCACCTTTATTTAACCAGGTAGGCTAGTTGAACACCTTTATTTAACCAGGTAGGCTAGTTGAACACCTTTATTTAACCAGGTAGGCTAGTTGAACACCTTTATTTAACCAGGTAGGCTAGTTGAACACCCTTATTTAACCAGGTAGGCTAGTTGAGAACACCTTTATTTAACCAGGTAGGCTAGTTGAGAACACCTTTATTTAACCAGGTAGGCTAGTTGAGAACACCTTTATTTAACCAGGTAGGCTAGTTGAGAACACCTTTATTTAACCAGGTAGGCTAGTTGAGAACACCTTTATTTAACCAGGTAGGCTAGTTGAGAACACCTTTATTTAACCAGGTAGGCTAGATGAGAACACCTTTATTTAACCAGGTAGGCTAGTTGAACACCTTTATTTAACCAGGTAGGCTAGTTGAGAACACCTTTATTTAACCAGGTAGGCTAGTTGAGAACACCTTTATTTAACCAGGTAGGCTAGTTGAGAACACCTTTATTTAACCAGGTAGGCTAGTTGAGAACACCTTTATTTAACCAGGTAGGCTAGATGAGAACACCTTTATTTAACCAGGTAGGCTAGTTGAACACCTTTATTTAACCAGGTAGGCTAGTTGAGAACACCTTTATTTAACCAGGTAGGCTAGTTGAGAACACCTTTATTTAACCAGGTAGGCTAGTTGAGAACACCTTTATTTAACCAGGTAGGCTAGATGAGAACACCTTTATTTAACCAGGTAGGCTAGTTGAGAACAAGTTCTCATTTGCAACTGTGACCTGGCCAAGATAAAGCTTAGCAATACGACACATACAACAACACAGAGTTACACATGGAATAAACAAAACATACATAAGGAATTGCAGATGCACTAGATCTTTCAGACCTCATCAGATCCTCCTTCCACTTTATACTCAGTCTGTCATCTGGCCTGTGATAAGCCTCAGTCAGTCCCCTCTCCTAACCCCCCCCATCCCACCTCCTCTTCCTCTCCTCCCCCCTTCTCTCCCCCTCCTCCCCTCTCCCACCCCTCCTCTCCTCCCCCCTTCTCTCCCCCTCCTCCC
Organism: Oncorhynchus clarkii lewisi; assembly: GCF_045791955.1. Lineage (NCBI taxonomy): Eukaryota > Metazoa > Chordata > Actinopteri > Salmoniformes > Salmonidae > Oncorhynchus > Oncorhynchus clarkii. The sequence goes on from NC_092155.1 coordinate 67,479,639, forward strand.
CTCCTCTCCCCCCTTCTCTCCCCCTCCTCCCCTCCTCTCCCACCCCTCCTCTCCTCCCCCCTCCTCTCCCCCTCCTCCCCTCTCCCACCCCTCCTCTCCTCCCCCCTCCTCTCCTCCCCCCTCCCCCCCTCTCCTCCCCCCTCCTCTCCCCCTCCCCCCTCTCCCACCCCTCCTCTCCTCCCCCTCCAGCCCAGATGACGTGTGGTGTTGATGAGTTTCGCTGTAAGGACTCTGGTCGCTGCATCCCGGCCCGGTGGAAGTGTGACGGGGAGGATGACTGTGGAGACTCATCTGACGAACCCAAAGAAGAGTGTGGTGAGTGTTCTGTCTGTCACACAGGAAACGGAAAGCTCCAACAAGGGCTACAAAGCATTTCTCTGGATCCTCACCGTAGAATCTAGAGGACCGGTACAGCATCCATTACACTTTAATACAATATTCACTCTCTCCCTCCCTGAATTCCCTATAACAACCCTTGAGATTGCCAACAAGATCATATGTGTATTGTAGAGGGGTATTTATCTCCTCTATGAAGGTTCATGCTATGGTGTTAACCTCCTGTACGGTTTGTATGTACTGTGGTGTTATGGAGCTGAGGGTCTGACCCTTGTCTCTGTGTAGATGAGAGGACATGTGAGCCATACCAGTTCAGGTGTAAGAACAACCGCTGTGTCCCGGGTCGCTGGCAGTGTGACTATGACAACGACTGTGGGGACAACTCGGACGAGGACAAGTGTGGTATGTCTCTCTGTCATTCCTGTTACACGATCCTTGTGACCCCATATCAATTGTTTGATTCTTGTGTGTTTGTTTTGCTTCCCAGTGTCTGTAGATGTTTTGTAACACACACTGAGACATTGTCATTTAGTTTGTCCTTAACTCATCTGTGATGTGTCTCACCTCATCTAATGTTTACCTTTCATTTCCCTCTCACTGACCTGTTGGCATGAGCCAGAGGTAGGTCTCCACTTTCAACCAACCCATTTCACCAACCCCTAATGTCACTCTGCTCCTCCCCTCCCATTGCATCCTATTCAATCACATCGCAGTCATTTATATGTCTGATGCTGTCCATTTCAACCAAGCCCCTCTGATATCTCCTCAGACAGTGACAGGTCAAAAGTAGGGCTTTTTTCTACAATCAAGTATTGTAATTTCCTACATGACCACCTGAGGCCACTGTACTCAACAAAGTTGATGACTTATTTTCTAAGACGCTAACTTCTGGGACCTTCCCAGTTGTGCTGCAGTCTAAGACACTGCGTCGCAGTGACCGGGAGTACAATTGACCTAGCGTCGTCCGGGTTAGGGGAGAGTTTGGCCTGCTGGGATGTCCTTGTCTCATCACGCTCTAGCGACTCCTTGTGGTGGCCGGGCGCATGCACGCTGAAACGTGTCGCCAGGTGTACGGCGTTTCCTCCGACACATTGGTGAGGCTGACTTCTGGGTTAAGTGAGCAGTGTGGCTTGGCGGGGACGTGTTTTGGAGGACGCATGGCTCTTGACCTTCACCTCTCCTGGAGTTGCAGCAATGGGACAAGACTAACTACCAATTGGGTATCGCAAAATTGGGGACAAAAAGGGGTAAAAAGTACAACAAAATGAAATAAAAATAAGCAGAGTGAAAGCACACAGCTATGTTACCAGTTTCAGTAAAGATGCAATGTTGTTTATCAGGCACCTAGGACATCTTCTATTGAATCTCTGGAGCTCTCATTTCACCATCATTGTTTGGCCTCCCTCTGTGTGTCCCTACTTGTGGTGTGTTGTGAGGTGTTGTGGTTTGTTGTGTTGTGAGGTGTTGTGGTGTTGTGAGGTATTGTGTGGTGTTGTGTGTTGTTGTGAGGTGTTGTTGTGGTTTTTGTTGTGGTTTGTTGTGTTGTGGGTTGTTGAGGTGTTGTGTTATGAGGTGTTGTGTTGTGAGGTATTGTATGGTGTTGGGTGTTGTTGTGAGGTGTTGTTGTGGTTTTTGTTGTGGGTTGTTGAGGTGTTGTGTTGTGAGGTATTGTGCGTTGTTGTGTTCAAATCAAATGTATTTATAAAGCCCTTCTTACATCAGCTGATGTCACAAAGTGCTATACAGAAATCCAGCCTAAAACCCCAAACAGCAAGCAATGCAGGTGTAGAAGCCCGATGGCTAGGAAAAACTCCTTAGAAAGGCGGGAACCTAGTGTTAGGTTCTTATTTTTCAGAGTAAATAACTCAGACACTAGAGAAGCTTTAACCAAGTGTCATTCTTCCCAAAGGTTCTGTACAGCTGTATTCATACAACCCAACACTTCTCCCATCCATATATACAGTGCCTTGCGAAAGTATTCGGCCCCCTTGAACTTTGCGACCTTTTGCCACATTTCTGGCTTCAAACATAAAGATATAAAACTGTATTTTTTTGTGAAGAATCAACAATAAGTGGGACACAATCATGAAGTGGAACGACATTTATTTGATATTTCAAACTTTTTTAACAAATCAAAAACTGAAAAATTGGGCGTGCAAAATTATTCAGCCCCTTTACTTTCAGTGCAGCAAACTCTCTCCAGAAGTTCAGTGAGGATCTCTGAATGATCCAATGTTGACCTAAATGACTAATGATGATAAATACAATCCACCTGTGTGTAATCAAGTCTCCGTATAAATGCACCTGCACTGTGATAGTCTCAGAGGTCCGTTAAAAGCGCAGAGAGCATCATGAAGAACAAGGAACACACCAGGCAGGTCCGAGATACTGTTGTGAAGAAGTTTAAAGCCGGATTTGGATACAAAAAGATTTCCCAAGCTTTAAACATCCCAAGGAGCACTGTGCAAACAATAATATTGAAATGGAAGGAGTATCAGACCACTGCAAATCTACCAAGACCTGGCCGTCCCTCTAAACTTTCAGCTCATACAAGGAGAAGACTGATCAGAGATGCAGCCAAGAGGCCCATGATCACTCTGGATGAACTGCAGAGATCTACAGCTGAGGTGGGAGACTCTGTCCATAGGACAACAATCAGTCGTATATTGCACAAATCTGGCCTTTATGGAAGAGTGGCAAGAAGAAAGCCATTTCTTAAAGATATCCATAAAAAGTGTTGTTTAAAGTTTGCCACAAGCCACCTGGGAGACACACCAAACATGTGGAAGAAGGTGCTCTGGTCAGATGAAACCAAAATTGAACTTTTTGGCAACAATGCAAAACGTTATGTTTGGCGTAAAAGCAACACAGCTGAACACACCATCCCCACTTTCAAACATGGTGGTGGCAGCATCATGGTTTGGGCCTGCTTTTCTTCAGCAGGGACAGGGAAGATGGTTAAAATTGATGGGAAGATGGATGGAGCCAAATACAGGACCATTCTGGAAGAAAACCTGATGGAGTCTGCAAAAGACCTGAGACTGGGGCGGAGATTTGTCTTCCAACAAGACAATGATCCAAAACATAAAGCAAAATCTACAATGGAATGGTTCAAAAATAAACATATCCAGGTGTTAGAATGGCCAAGTCAAAGTCCAGACCTGAATCCAATCGAGAATCTGTGGAAAGAACTGAAAACTGCTGTTCACAAATGCACTCCATCCAACCTCACTGAGCTCGAGCTGTTTTGCAAGGAGGAATGGGAAAAAATGTCAGTCTCTCGATGTGCAAAACTGATAGAGACATACCCCAAGCGACTTACAGCTGTAATCGCAGCAAAAGGTGGCGCTACAAAGTATTAACTTAAGGGGGCTGAATAATTTTGCACGCCCAATTTTTCAGTTTTGATTTGTTAAAAAAGTTAGAAATATCCAATAAATGTCGTTCCACTTCGTGATTGTGTCCCACTTGTTGTTGATTCTTCACAAAAAAATACAGTTTTATATCTTTATGTTTGAAGCCTGAAATGTGGCAAAAGGTCGCAAAGTTCAAGGGGGCCGAATACTTTCGCAAGGCACTGTATATATATATATATATATATCCCACATAAGACACTCCTCCTTCTCGCCTATCCTTATATCTTATGGTTTAACAGGAAAAGAGTAACAAGATACCAAACCCTTATTGGGGTGGAGATTATAACAGAACATGGCCAAGATGTTCAAATGTTCATAGATGACCAGCAGGGTCAAATAATAATAATCACAGTGGTTGTCGAGGGTGCAACAGGTGAGCACCTCAGGAGTAAATGTCAGTTGGCTTTTCATAGCCAATCATTCAGAGTATCTCTACTGCTCCTGCTGTCTCTAGAGAGTTGAAAACAGCAGGTCTGGGACAGGTAGCACGTGCGGTGAACAGGTCAGGGTTCCATTGCCGGCCAGGTGGACTGGGGACAGCAAGGAGTCATCGAGAGAGAGAGATTCACACAGGACACATGATAAGACAGGAGAAATACTCCGGATATAACAGACTGACCCTAGCCCCCCGACACATAAACTACTGCAGCATAAATACTGGAGGCTGAGACAGGAGGGGTCGGAATACACCGTGGCCCAATCTGACGATACCCCCGCACAGGGCCAAACAGGCAGAGTATAACCCCACGCACTTTACCAAAGCACAGCCCCCACACCACTAGAGGGATATCTTCAACTAGCAACTTACCATCCTGAGACAAGGCCGAGTATAGCCCACAAAGATCTCTGCAACGGCACAAACCCAAGGGGGGGCACCAACCCGGACAGGAAGATCGCGTCAGTAACTCAACCCACTCAAGTCACGCACCCCTTCTAGGGACGGCATGGAAGAGCACCAGTAAGCCAGTGACTCAGCCCCTGTAACAGGGTTAGAGGCAGAGAATCCCAGTGGAGAGAGGAGAACCGGCCAGGTAGAGACAGCAAGGGCGGTTCGTTGCTCCAGTGCCTTTCCGTTCACCTTCACACTACTGGCCCAGACTACACTCAATCATAGGACCTACTGAAGAGATGAGTCTTCAATAAAGACTTAAAGGTTGAGACCGAGTCTGCGTCTCTCACATGGGTAGGCAGACCATTCCATAAAAATGGAGCTCTATAGGACAAAGCCCTGCCTCCAGCTGTTTGCTTAGAAATTCTAGGGACAATAAGTATGTACGGCAGGACCAAATCGGAAAGATAGATAGGAGCAAGCCCATGTAATGTTTTGTAGGTTAGCAGTAAAACCTTGAAATCGGCCCAGCCTTAACCTCTCTGGTACCTCAACAACAGCCAGTGAAATTACAGGGCGCCAAATTCAAAACAACAGAAATCCCATAATTAAAATTCCTCAAACATACAAGTATTTTACACCATTTTCAAGATAAACTTCTTTTAAATCCAGCCACAGTGTCCGATTTCAAATAGGCTTTACGGCGAAAGCACACCAAGCGATTATTTTAGGTCAGTACCTAGTCACAGAATGCCATACAGTCATTTTCGAGCCAAGGAGAGGGCTCAGAAAAGTCAGAAATAGCAATTCAATGAATCACTAACCTTTGATGATCTTCATCAGATGGCACTCACAGGACTTCATGTTACACAATAAATGTGTGTTTTGTTCGATAAAGTTAGTCTTTATGTCCAAAAACCTCATTTGAAATTGGTGTGTTATGTTCAGAAATGCATTGTCTCAAACAAACATCCGGTGAAAGTGCAGAGAGCCACATCAAATAACAGAAATACTCATCATAAACATTGATAAAAGATACAAGTGTTAAACATACGAATACAGATAAACTTCTCCTTAATGCAACCGCTGTGTCAGATTTTAAAAAGGCTTTACGGCGAAAGTACACTTTGTATTAGGTCAGCGCCTAGACACAGAAACCCATACTGCCATTTTCCAATCAAGGAGAGTGTCACAAAAGTCAGAAATAGCATTAAAATTAATCACTTACCTTTGATGATCTTCATCTGGTGGCACTCCCAGGTCACCATGTTAGACAACAAATGTTCGATAAAGTTAATCTTTATGTCCAAATACCCCCGTTTTGTTGGTGCGTTTAGTTCAGAAATCCAAAGGCACAATGCGAGCTCTCAACACCAAGACGAAAAGTCAAAGTACAATAAAAGATAGTAGAAACATGTCAAACGATGTTTAAAATCAATCCTCAGGTTGTTTTTGTCATAAATAATAAATAATATTTCAACCTGACAAAAGCTTTGTCAATGGAAAAGGTAAACAATGCCTAAAGACTGGTCACATGTTGAGGAAGCCATAGAGATTGTGAACTGGGTCCTAAGTCTTTGTATGGTAGATAGGCTTTCAATGGAAAAACAGCCTTTCAAAATAATAGTACTTCCTGGTTGGATTTTTCTCTGGTTTTCGCCTGCCATATCAGTTCTGTTATACTCACAGACATTATTTTAACAGTTTTGGAAACTTTAGAGTGTTTTCTATCCAAATCCAAATTCACAAATTCAATTATACGCATATCCTAGCTTATGGGCCTGAGTAGCAGGCAGTTTAATTTGGGCACGCTTTTCATCCAAAATTCAGAATGCTGCCCCCTACCCTAGTGAAGTTAACAGGAAGCCAGTGTAGAGAGGCTAGCACTGGAGTAATATGATGTTGTTGGGAGGTGGTGTGTTGTGAGGTGGTGTGTTGTGATTTGTTGTGAGGTGTGTTTTTGTGATGTGGTGTGTTGTGAGCTGAGGTGAGGTGATGTGGTGTGATGTGTTGTTGTGAGCTGAGGTGTTGTGGTGTGTTGTGAGGTGCTGTTATGTGTTGTGGTGTGGTGTGTTGTCTGTTGTGAGGTGTTGTGGTGTGTTTTGAGGTGCTGTGGTGTGTTGTGAGGTGCTGTGAGGTGTTGTGATGTGGTGTGTTGTGAGGTGATGTGTTGTGAGGTTTTGTGGTGTGGTGTGAGGTGCTGTGATGTGTTGTGGTTGGTTGTGAGCTGAGGTGTTGTGTTGTGAGGTGTTGTGGTGTGTTGTGAGGTGTTGTGGTGTGAGGTGCTGTAATGTGTTGTGGTGTGAGGTGTTATGAGGTGTCGTGGTGTCTTGTTGTGAGGTGTTATGAGGTGGTGTGGTGTGTTGTGGTGTCTTATGAGGTGGTGTGGTATGTTGAGGTGTGGTGTGGTCAGTTGTGATGTGTTGTGGTGTGGTGTGAGGTGCTGTGTTGGGTTGTGAACTGAGGTGTTGTGGTGTGAGGTGCTGTAATGTGTTGTGGTGTGGTCTGTTGTGTTGTGTTGCGAGGTGTTGTGAGGTGCTGTAATGTGTTGTGATGTTAGGTGTTGTGGTGTGGTCAGTTGTGGTGTGATGTGTTGTGGTGTGAGGTGCTGTAATGTGTTGTGCTATGAGGTGGTGTGTTGTGGTCTGTTGTGGTGTGTTGTGATGTGTTGTGAGGTGATGTGTTGTGAGTTTTTGTGGTGTGGTGTGAGGTGCTGTGATGTGTTGTGGTTGGTTGTGAGCTGAGGTGTTGTGTTGTGAGGTGTTGTGGTGTGTTGTGAGGTGTTGTGGTGTGAGGTGCTGTAATGTGTTGTGGTGTGAGGTGTTATGAGGTGTCGTGGTGTCTTGTTGTGAGGTGTTATGAGGTGGTGTGGTGTGTTGTGGTGTCTTATGAGGTGGTGTGGTATGTTGTGGTGTGCTGTCTTGTGGTGTGTTGTGAGGTGGTGTGTTGTGAGGTGTTATGAGGTGTCATTGTGTGTTGTGGTGTCTTATGAGGTGTTGTGGTGTCTTATGAGGTGGTGTGTTGTGGTGTCTTATGAGGTGGTGTGTTGTGGTGTGAGGTGCTGTGATGTGCTATGCTGTGAGGTGTTGTGTTGTGAGGTGTTGTGCTGTGAGGTGTTGTGGTGTGAGGTGTTGTGAGGTGTTGTGGTGTGTTGTGAGGTGTTGTGGTGTGAGGTGCTGTAATGTGTTGTGCTATGAGGTGTTGTGGTCTGTTGTGTTGTGGTGTGAGGTGCTGTAATGTGTTGTGATGTTAGGTGTTGTGAGGTGTGGTGTGGTCAGTTGTGATGTGTTGTGGTGTGGTGTGAGGTGCTGTGTTGGGTTGTGAACTGAGGTGTTGTGTTGTGAGGTGTTGTGTTGTGAGGTGTTGTGTTGTGAGGTGTTGTGGTGTGAGGTGCTGTAATTTGTTGTGCTATGAGGTGTTGTGGTGTGTTGTGTTGTGGTCTGTTGTGTTGTGTTGCGAGGTGTTGTGAGGTGCTGTAATGTGTTGTGATGTTAGGTGTTGTGGTGTGATGTGTTGTGGTGTGAGGTGTTATGAGGTGTCGTTGTGTCTTGTTGTGAGGTGTTATGAGGTGGTGTGGTATGTTGTGGTGTGCTGTCTTGTGGTGTGTTGTGAGGTGGTGTGTTGTGAGGTGTTATGAGGTGTCATTGTGTGTTGTGGTGTCTTATGAGGTGTTGTGGTGTCTTATGGGGTGGTGTGTTGTGGTGTCTTATGAGGCGGTGTGTTGTGGTGTGAGGTGCTGTGATGTGCTATGGTGTGAGGTGTTGTGTTGTGAGATGGTGTGAGGTGTTGAGGTGTTGTGAGGTGTTGTGGTGTGTTGTGTTGTGAGGTGTTGTGGTGTGAGGTGCTGTAATGTGTTGTGGTGTGGTGTGTTGTGAGGTGTTGTGGTGTGTTGTGGTCTGTTGTGTTGTGGTGTGAGGTGCTGTAATGTGTTGTGATGTTAGGTGTTGTGAGGTGTGGTGTGGTCAGTTGTGCTGTGTTGGGTTGTGAACTGAGGTGTTGTGTTGTGAGGTGTTGTGGTGTGAGGTGCTGTAATGTGTTGTGGTGTGGTCTGTTGTGTTGTGTTGCGAGGTGTTGTGAGGTGCTGTAATGTGTTGTGATGTTAGGTGTTGTGGTGTGGTCAGTTGTGGTGTGATGTGTTGTGGTGTGAGGTGCTGTAATGTGTTGTGCTATGAGGTGGTGTGTTGTGGTCTGTTGTGTTGTGTTGCGAGGTGTTGTGGTGTGAGGTGCTGTAATGTGTTGTGGTGTGAGGTGTTATGAGGTGTCGTGGTGTCTTGTTGTGAGGTGTTATGAGGTGGTGTGGTGTGTTGTGGTGTCTTATGAGGTGGTGTGGTATGTTGTGGTGTGCTGTCTTGTGGTGTGTTGTGAGGTGGTGTGTTGTGAGGTCTTATGAGGTGTCATTGTGTGTTGTGGTGTCTTATGAGGTATTGTGGTGTCTTATGAGGTGGTGTGTTGTGGTGTCTTATGAGGTGGTGTGTTGTGGTGTGAGGTGCTGTGATGTGCTATGCTGTGAGGTGTTGTGTTGTGAGGTGGTGTGAGGTGTTGTGCTGTGAGGTGTTGTGGTGTGAGGTGTTGTGAGGTGTTGTGGTGTGTTGTGAGGTGTTGTGGTGTGAGGTGCTGTAATGTGTTGTGCTATGAGGTGTTGTGGTCTGTTGTGTTGTGGTGTGAGGTGCTGTAATGTGTTGTGATGTTAGGTGTTGTGAGGTGTGGTGTGGTCAGTTGTGATGTGTTGTGGTGTGGTGTGAGGTGCTGTGTTGGGTTGTGAACTGAGGTGTTGTGTTGTGAGGTGTTGTGTTGTGAGGTGTTGTGGTGTGAGGTGCTGTAATTTGTTGTGCTATGAGGTGTTGTGGTGTGTTGTGTTGTGGTCTGTTGTGTTGTGTTGCGAGGTGTTGTGAGGTGCTGTAATGTGTTGTGATGTTAGGTGTTGTGGTGTGATGTGTTGTGGTGTGAGGTGTTATGAGGTGTCGTTGTGTCTTGTTGTGAGGTGTTATGAGGTGGTGTGGTATGTTGTGGTGTGCTGTCTTGTGGTGTGTTGTGAGGTGGTGTGTTGTGAGGTGTTATGAGGTGTCATTGTGTGTTGTGGTGTCTTATGAGGTGTTGTGGTGTCTTATGAGGTGGTGTGTTGTGGTGTCTTATGAGGCGGTGTGTTGTGGTGTGAGGTGCTGTGATGTGCTATGGTGTGAGGTGTTGTGTTGTGAGATGGTGTGAGGTGTTGAGGTGTTGTGAGGTGTTGTGGTGTGTTGTGTTGTGAGGTGTTGTGGTGTGAGGTGCTGTAATGTGTTGTGGTGTGGTGTGTTGTGAGGTGTTGTGGTGTGTTGTGGTCTGTTGTGTTGTGGTGTGAGGTGCTGTAATGTGTTGTGATGTTAGGTGTTGTGAGGTGTGGTGTGGTCAGTTGTGCTGTGTTGGGTTGTGAACTGAGGTGTTGTGTTGTGAGGTGTTGTGGTGTGAGGTGCTGTAATGTGTTGTGGTGTGGTCTGTTGTGTTGTGTTGCGAGGTGTTGTGAGGTGCTGTAATGTGTTGTGATGTTAGGTGTTGTGGTGTGGTCAGTTGTGGTGTGATGTGTTGTGGTGTGAGGTGCTGTAATGTGTTGTGCTATGAGGTGGTGTGTTGTGGTCTGTTGTGTTGTGTTGCGAGGTGTTGTGAGGTGCTGTAATGTGTTGTGGTGTGAGGGTAGGTGAGGTGTGTTGTGGTGCGGTCAGTTGTGGTGTGTTGTGAGATGTTATGAGGTGTCGTTGTGTGTTGTGGTGTCTTATGAGATGTTGTGGTGTGTTGTGAGGTGATATGAGGTGTCGTTGTGGTGTCTTATGAGGTGTTGTGGTCTGTTGTGGTCTGTTGTGGTGTGCTGTGAGGTGTTGTGGTCTGTTATGAGGTGTTCTGTACAGTACTCTCTCCCCTGTGAATTTGGACTTTTACTAAAAACAACACGTATTTGGAAGCCATTTCCAGCTAAGCTATACAGTATAATGTTTGTTATGTGAGACCTGCGTTGCTGTATCTTTACAGTCCCACGGCAGTGCTCAGAGAGTGAGTTTGCCTGTACCAACGGACGCTGTATCGCCGGGAGGTGGAAGTGTGATGGAGACCATGACTGTGCTGACGGATCTGATGAGGTAACACACCTGACTCAACTATAGCAACATATCTGAGTTAGACACATGTGTAATAGATAACGCTACTGACTCATACTGTAGGGGAGAGTGGGGTAAGTTGAGCAATTCTTAACATTCAGCATCACTCCGTCAAGGCAAATATTCAAACAAAGATATCTACATATATTTCAGGATGGTGTGTATACCTGGAAATAATCTGAAATAATGTAAATATTACAGTTTTGAAAACATAGCTTGTCCCTTGTCCCAAAAAAATTGTCTCTTGGCACAACTTATTCCCGTGTATGGGGTAAGTTTAGCCGCAGGACAGGGTAAGTTTAGCCGCAGGACAGGGTAAGTTAAGCCGCAGGACAGGGTAAGTTTAGCCGCAGGACAGGGTAAGTTTAGCTGCAGGACAGGGTAAGTTAAGCCGCAGGACAGGGTAAGTTTAGCCGCAGGACAGGGTAAGTTTAGCTGCAGAACAGGGTAAGTTTAGCCGCAGGACAGGGTAAGTTAAGCCGCAGGACAGGGTAAATTAAGCCGCAGGACAGGGTAAGTTAAGCCGCAGGACAGGGTAAGTTTAGCCGCAGGACAGGGTAAGTTTAGCCGCAGGACAGGGTAAGTTTAGCTGCAGGACAGGGTAAGTTTAGCCGCAGGACAGGGTAAGTTTAGCCGCAGGACAGGGTAAGTTTAGCCGCAGGACAGGGTAAGTTAAGCCGCAGGACAGGGTAAGTTTAGCTGCAGGACAGGGTAAGTTTAGCCGCAGGACAGGGTAAGTTTAGCCGCAGGACAGGGTAAGTTTAGCCGCAGGACAGGGTAAAAAAAGTATTTTTTTCTCATACCCGTGGTATACGGTCTGATATACCATGGCTTTCAGTCAATCAGCATTCAGGGCTCGAACCACCACAACCATATGTCTATAATGAAGCTTATAAAGACCACAACTCATGTATAGAAAAATCGTTCAATGATCTACTTCGGTTAGTATACAAGCATCATGAAACCTCAAACACAATAAATGACACAATATCCCATTTTTTCCTTCACAGACTCCATGAAATGATGACCTCTTCAGTGAATATTTGGTCAAATTATAAATTATAGGGCGGCTCAATTTACCCCACTCTCCCCTACTAACAACCTCTCTATGTTATCGGTTGACCTTATAGTTTAGAGATGTGCCTTTTACTTGAGTGGTTAAAAGTGTGTGTGTGTGTGTGTGTGTGTGTGTGTGTGTGTGTGTGTGTGTGTGTGTGTGTGTGTGTGTGTGTGTGTGTGTGTGTGTGTGTGTGTGTGTGTGCTTGTGCTTGTGTGTGTGTGCATGCGTGCGTGTGTGTGCTTGTGGGTGTGTGCGTGTGTGTGTGCTCCTCAGGACGGCTGTGACCTGAAGTGTGACAGTGATCAGTTCCAGTGTAAGAACGGCCACTGTATCCCCAACCGCTGGCGCTGTGACGCAGATGCTGACTGTTTGGACGGCAGCGATGAGGAGAAGTGTCACATAGCTGGTGAGTGTGTTTGTGTCCCCATGTGCCTCGCTCATGCTGGCGTTTGAGATGGCCACAGTGCTAAAAGGGTGTGGTTATACTGAGATTAAACATCCTTTTTATTTATCCTTTGTTTAACTAGGAAAATTAGTTAAGAACAAATTCTTATTTACAATGATGGCCTACCCCGGCCAAACCCTCCCCTAACCTGGACAACACTGGGCGCCACCTTATGGAACTCCCAATCACGGCCGGTTGTGATACAGCCTGTAATCGAACCAGGGTCTGTAGTGACGCCTCTAGCACTGAGATGCAGTGTCTTAGACCGCTGTGCCACTCGGGAGTCCTCTATGTTTATTAATTGAGAGGGATTCTGGAGATGTGTAGCCTGTAGATCCTGCCTGTGGTAGGATCTACAGGAACAGGGTCAATAATGGGCAACCTACTGTTCTTCTTCCCCTCTCCCTGTCTCAGTTGAGAGACACTGCCCCCTGGATGACTTCCAGTGTAACAACACGCTGTGTAAGCCCCTGGCCTGGAAATGCGACGGAGAGGACGACTGTGGAGACAACTCGGACGAGAACCCCGACGAGTGCAGTGAGTAGTGACATCAGATCCTGTGATATTATATCCTGTCTACTAGTACCCTTTTCACAGTACTGAGCTGAACTGACTTGTACTGTGCTGGCCTAGTTACTCATCCATCATGATGGGAAGGACAATGTGAAATAAAATATCAGAGCCACCACAGTTCAGGTCAAGTTGTCACGATGGTCAGAAAAGGGTATGCATCCTAAAGCCTGTTCTGAGTCCTAACTCCTTGACTCATAACCCCTCTTTCTCCTCCCCTTAGGGAGGTTCCAGTGCCCCCCCACCAGGAGTTTCCGCTGCCAGAACGACCGTGTGTGTCTGAAAGTGTCCAAACAGTGTGACAGAGTTGACAACTGCGGGGACAACTCTGATGAGCTCAACTGCCGTGAGTTTCCTGTGCTGCTGGCCTTTAGCACACACCAACTGGCTGTCTCCTTGATGAGCTGTTTTTCCCTGTGGAGAGGATCCATCGTTACACCTACCATACCACTTATGTTACCTATGACAGAATGCAAATCCAATACAGGACTTCATTGTCCTTTTATTCAGTGGTATGCAATTATAGACATTGGATCAGAGGGGTTGTGTTCATTTAATTCAATAGACATTTAATACACCTTTATTTATCCCCCCAGGAGCAATGTGATGGTTGGTTTATGTGTGTTTTCTCAGAGCCCCCTCCAGCCCAGCCTACCTGTGACAAGGATGAGTTCCTGTGTGCCAATGGCAGGTGCATCAGCTCCAGCCTGCGCTGTAACTTCTTCAATGACTGTGAGGACTACGGTTCAGATGAGATCCACTGCAAGACAGGTGACCCCAAGTCATGACTGGTTAACACATCACCATGTCTACCGTTCTAATGGCATGTTGGAGAAGACAGCGTTGGTTTCTTTTTCTCACACAATGTTCCGTTAACCTTCCAATGGCTCAACACTGTTGTGTATCAACGTTTTCTTCTCTGCCTGTGGTGTGTCTCTGACCCTGCAGACACCAAGCTGAACAACTGCAGGAGTAACAGGACTCTGTGTGGGGACGGGGACGAGGCACACTGTGTCAGCAACCAGACAGACTCCTTCTGCTCCTGCAAACCAGGCTTCCAGAAGACTGCTCATAACACCTGTGAAGGTACACTCCACACACCAGAATGTCCTCTACAGGGTCAAGCTTATTACACACACCAGGATGTCCTCTACAGGGTCAAGCTTATTACACACACCAGGATGTCCTCTACAGGGTCAAGCTTATTACACTATGTACACACATGTTACAAACAGTATCTACTGGGATATCTCACTTTCAATCCCATATCCCCAAATATCATCACAAGGTTACAAGCCCACATTTCATGTATACTCGCTCACTCAGAGCTCAATCAGTATATTTCAAATATACTTACACTTCAAATGCTAATTGAGGTACCTCAATTATTAACCCCTGACCCCTCTCAGATAAGAATGAGTGTAAGCAGTTTGGGGTGTGCTCCCACATGTGCAACAACACCAAGGGATCCTACAAGTGTAGCTGCTACAAACACTTCACCAGGATCAACGACACCTGCAAGGCTGACAGTAAGTAGCATATTCTTCTAGTAGTGTAGTATTCTTCTTATAGTGTCGTGTTCTTCTAGTAGTGTAGTGTCCTTCTAGTAGTGTTCCTCTAGTAGTGTAGTGTTCTTCTAGTAGTGTTCTTCTAGTAGTGTAGTGTTCTTCTAGTAGTGTTCTTCTAGTAGTGTAGTGTTCTTCTAGTAGTGTTCTTCTATTAGTGTAGTGTTCTTCTAGTAGTGTAGTGTTCTTCTAGTAGTGTTCTTCTAGTAGTGTTCTTCTAGTAGTGTAGTGTTCTTCTAGTAGTGTTCTTCTAGTAGTGTTCTTCTAGTAGCGTAGTGTTCTTCTAGTAGTGTAGTGTTCTTCTAGTAGTGTAGTGTTCTTCTAGTAGTGTTCTTCTAGTAGTGTTCTTCTAGTAGTGTAGTGTTCTTCTAGTAGTGTGGTGTTCTTCTAGTAGTGTAGTGTTCTTATAGTAGTGTAGTGTTCTTCTAGTAGTGTAGTGTTCTTCTAGTAGTGTACTTCTAGTAGTGTTATTCTAGTAGTGTTCTTATAGTAGTGTAGTGTCCTTCTAGCAGTGTAGTGTCCTTCTAGTAGTGTAGTGTCCTTCTAGTAGTGTAGTGTACTTCCAGTAGTGTTCTTCTAGTAGTGTAGTGTTCTTCTAGTAGTGTTCTTCTAGTAGTGTAGTGTTCTTATAGTAGTGTAGTGTTCTTATAGTGGTGTTCTTCTAGTAGTGTAGTGTTCTTCTAGTAGTGTAGTGTTCTTATAGTAGTGTGGTGTTCTTATAGTGGTGTTCTTCTGTAGTGTAGTGTTCTTCTAGTAGTGTAGTGTTATTCTAGTAGTGTAGTGTCCTTCTAGTAGTTTTCTTCTAGTAGTGTAGTGTTCTTATAGTGGTGTTCTTCTAGTAGTGTAGTGTTCTTCTAGTAGTGTAGTGTTCTTATAGTAGTGTAGTGTTCTTATAGTGGTGTTCTTCTGTAGTGTAGTGTTCTTCTAGTAGTGTAGTGTTCTTCTAGTAGTGTAGTGTCCTTCTAGTAGTTTTCTTCTAGTAGTGTAGTGTTCTTCTAGTAGTGTAGTGTTCTTCTAGTAGTGTAGTGTCCTTCTAGTAGTTTTCTTCTAGTAGTGTAGTGTCCTTCTAGTAGTTTTCTTCTAGTAGTGTAGTGTTCTTCTAGTAGTGTAGTGTTCTTCTAGTAGTGTAGTGTTCTTCAAGTAGTGTAGTGTCCTTCTAGTAGTTTTCTTCTAGTAGTGTAGTGTTCTTCTAGTAGTGTAGTGTTCTTCTAGTAGTGTAGTGTCCTTCTAGTAGTTTTCTTCTAGTAGTGTAGTGTCCTTCTAGTAGTTTTCTTCTAGTAGTGTAGTGTTCTTCTAGTAGTGTAGTGTTCTTCTAGTAGTGTAGTGTTCTTATAGTAGTTTTCTTCTAGTAGTGTAGTGTCCTTCTAGTAGTTTTCTTCTAGTAGTGTAGTGTTCTTATAGTAGTTTTCTTCTAGTAGTGTAGTGTTCTTCTAGTAGTGTAGTGTTCTTCTAGTAGTGTAGTGTCCTTCTATCAGTGTAGTGTCCTTCTAGCAGTGTAGTGTTCTTCTAGTAGTGTAGTGTCCTTCTATCAGTGTAGTGTCCTTCTAGTAGTGTAGTGTTCTTCTAGCAGTGTAGTGTTCTTCTAGTAGTGTAGTTTCCTTCTAGTAGTGTAGTGTTCTTCTAGTAGTGTAGTGTCCTTCTATCAGTGTAGTGTCCTTCTAGTAGTGTAGTGTCCTATCAGTGTAGTGTCCTTCTAGCAGTGTAGTGTCCTTCTAGTAGTGTAGTGTCCTTCTATCAGTGTAGTGTCCTTCTAGTAGTGTTCTTCTAGTAGTGTAGTGTTCTTCTAGTAGTGTAGTGTCCTTCTAGCAGTGAAGTGTCCTTCTAGCAGTGTAGTGTCATTCTAGTAGTGTAGTGTTCTTCTAGTAGTGTAGTGTTCTTCTAGTAGTGTAGTGTCCTTCTAGTAGTGTAGTGTCCTTCTAGTAGTGTAGTGTTCTTCTAGTAATGTAGTGTCCTTCTAGTAGTGTAGTGTTCTTATAGTGGTGTTCTTCTAGTAGTGTAGTGTTCTTCTAGTAGTGTAGTGTTCTTATAGTGGTGTTCTTCTAGTAGTGTAGTGTTCTTATAGTGGTGTTCTTCTAGTAGTGTAGTGTTCTTCTAGTAGTGTAGTGTTCTTCTAGTAGTGTTATTCTAGTAGTGTAGTGTTCTTATAGTAGTGTTCTTCTAGTAGTGTAGTGTTCTTCTAGTAGTGTAGTGTCCTTCTAGCAGTGTAGTGTTCTTATAGTGGTGTAGTGTTCTTATAGTGGTGTTATTCTAGTATTGTGGTGTTCTTCTAGTAGTGTAGTGTTCTTTTAGATGTGTAGATTTCTTCTTCAAACCCTAAATACTTTGAAATAGTGTATTCTTAACCCTTCCTCAGCCACAATGAATGCATTGACATTTTCATGAATTCTGTGTCGAAGTTCTTTCTTCATTTCCTGACTCCTCTCTCCCTCCCTCCGTACCACTCTCTCACTCTCTCTCCCTCCTCCCGCCCTTCAACCCTTCCCTCCGGTCTTTCCAGACCAGAACAGTAGCAGACAGGTGCTCTACATCGCTGATGACAACGAGATCCGCAGCCTGGACCCTGGCATGCCCAACTGGCGTTACGAGCAGAGCTTCCAGGGCGATGCCAACGTGCGCATTGATGCCATGGACCTGCACGTCAAGACCAACCGCATCTACTGGACCAACTGGCACACTGGCAGAATCTCCTCCTACGAGCTGCCTTCATCATCGTCATCTTCTGGCACATTGTCAAATACACGCCGTAACCGCCGCCATAGTGAGGGAGGTGTTACTACCCTGGAGGTGAGGCTTGAGTGACACTAACAGGAATGTACGCTTGCACACACACACACACAAGGACACACACATACTCACATACCAGCAGCATACCACCCTACATACCACTGCTGGCTTGCTTCTGAAGCTAAGCAGGGTTGGTCCTGGTCAGTCACTGCATGGGAGACCAGATGCTGCTGGAAGTGGTGTTGGAGGGCCAGTAAGAGGCACTCATTCCTCTGGTCTAAAAAATATCCCAATGCCCCAGGGCAGTGATTGGGGACACTGCCCTGTGTAGGGTGCCGTCTTTCGGATGGGACGTTAAACGGGTGTCCTGACTCTCTGAGGTCATTAAAGGTCCATGGCACTTATCGTAAAAGTAGGGGAGTTAACCCTGGTGTCCTGGCTAAATTCCCAATCTGGCCCTCAAACCATCACGGTCACCTAATAATCCCCAGTTAACAATTGGCTCATTCATCCCCCTCCTCTCCCCTGTAACTATTCCCCAGGTCGTTGCTGTAAATGAGAATGTGTTCTCAGTCAACTTACCTGGTAAAATAATGGATACATTTAAAAAAATAAACATGTACACACTCACACATGTACACACACACAAACAGACACACACACTAAAACATGGGCACTGTTATGACATCCTATGTGTGATACAATATAAGTAGAATGCAGTTAGTGCCAAGTCTCATAGTTCAGAAAGGTCTGTTGTTTTCTGTTCACATCATAATGAGATGTACCTAAACATGCCTCTGTCATCTCTCCCTCTGATCAGATTGTAGGTAATCTAAACATTCCTCTGTCATCTCTCCCTCTGACCAGATTGTAGGTCATCTAAACATTCCTCTGTCATCTCTACCTCTGACCAGATTGTAGGGCGTCTAAACATGCCTCTGTCATCTCTCCCTCTGACCAGATTGTAGGTCATCTAAACATCCCACTGTTATCTCTCCCTCTGACCAGATTGTAGGTCATCTAAACATGCCTCTGTCATCTCTCCCTATGACCAGATTGTAGGGCATCTAAACATCCCACTGTTATCTCTCCCTCTGACCAGATTGTAGGTCATCTAAACATCCCACTGTTATCTCTCCCTCTGACCAGATTGTAGGGCATCTAAACATCCCACTGTTATCTCTCCCTCTGACCAGATTGTAGGGCATCTAAACATGCCTCGGGGTATAGCGGTGGACTGGGTGGCTGGTAACCTGTACTGGACTGAATCTGGCAGAGATGTGATCGAGGTGGCCCAACTTTCAGGCCAACACCGCAAGACCCTAATCTCAGGCATGATAGACGAGCCTAACGCCATTGTAGTGGACCCCCAGAGAGGGTGAGATTTTTTTATTTTTATTTAACCTTTATTTAAATAGGCAAGTCAGTTAAGAATACATTCTTATTTACAATGAAGGCCTACCCCGGCCAAACCCTCCCCTAAACTGGACCATGCTGGGCCAATTGTGCACCGCCCTATGGGACTCCTGATCACAGCCGGTTGTGATACAGCCCTGGATCGAAGCTGGGTCTGTAGTGACGCCTCGAGCACTGCGAAGTAGTGCCTTAGACCGCTGTACCACTCAGAGACTAGTACCCTTTACCACTACTGAGCCAAGCCCAGCCAACCCCAGCTATATTGAGTTGGCCTAGTTATGCATCCACCACTGTCCTGGAAAAGACAATGCGAAAATAAATGGAGAAAAAAAATTCAAATAAAAAACGTGTATTTCCTGCTGAGCTGTTTTGACTGCGTTTCTCTGTGTTCTCAGGACCCTGTACTGGGCTGACTGGGGAAACCACCCTAAGATTGAGACAGCAGCCATGGATGGAACCCTGAGACAGACCCTGGTCCATGAGAACATCCAGTGGCCCACAGGTCTGTATAGCATTAGCGTTGTAGCCTAACATTAGTATTAACACTTATACATAGCATTAGCATAGCATTAGCATAGCATTAGCATAGCATTAGCATAGTGGTGTAAGTGGTATCATACCTTCTTTCTGGTCACTGTTTGTGTTATCCATGTCCTCTTTAACCCTCCGCTCCTCCTTCCGCTCCTACTCCTCTTCCTCTACCACCACCTCCTCCTTCTCCTCTCTCCAGGTCTGGCGGTAGACTACTTCAATGAGCGCTTGTACTGGGCGGACGCTAAGCTCTCTGTTATCGGGAGCGTGCGACTCAACGGCTCCGACCCTGTCATCTCCGTCACAGGACTCAAAAACAGTTCAGTTCACTACACTAAACTACACTTATCTCAGGGCTGGGGTTCAGTGTAGTTTTATGAGGATCCCACCCATCTTTGCTTCCTACTGAATTTTACATGGGTAACAATTTATGAATTAAAGGATAAGTAGTGAAATTGTATTTTTAAGCAAGATACAGTTGTCACTGTTTTACAGAGTGGGTTGGCCTTGTTCAGTTCTCAAAGGGACATAGTTAAGGCAGGATTCACAGTTCCTCTCTCCTTCCATCCCCAGACCTGCTCCATCCGTTCAGCATCGACATCTTTGAGGACTACATATATGGCGTCACCTACATTAATAACTTTGTGTTCCGGGTCAACAAGTTTGGCAAGAGCCCCATGGAGAACCTGACCACTGGCATTAACCACGCCACAGACATTGTCCTTTACCACCGTTACAAACAACCAGAGAGTGAGTGGCTGTCTGCCTACACTATAGCTAATTTCTTTAAATGAAACCCTACTCCCCCATATAGTACACTTATTTTTGACCCCTATCAAACCACCACCGCTAAAAACCGGTAGAGAGTGTCTGTCTGTCTCTCTCTGTCTGTCTGTCTCTCTCTGTCTGTCTGTCTGTCTCTCTGTCTCTCTGTCTGTCTGTCTGTCTGTCTGTCTGTCTGTCTGTCTCCCTCCCTCTCTCTCCCTCTCTCTCTCTCTCTCTCTCTCTCTCTCTCTCTCTCTCTCTCTCTCTGACTCTCTAGCTGACTCTCTCTAGCTGACTCTCTCTCTAGCTGACTCTCTCTAGCTGACTCTCTGTCTGTGACACACTGTCCATTATATACAGTATTTAACTATCCATTATATACAGTATTCCACATAGTGTTCTTCTTCAGACCCCTATTCCCCATAGTGCACTACTGTTGACATCTATTACACATATGGTTCAGTGGAGTTTAACACATTTTAGTGACGCTTCTCTTGATCCTGTTCTGGTTCTTACTGTCTGTTATCCCTCTGTCTGTTCTCTCTCTGTGTCATTAGTGACCAACCCATGTGACAGGAAGAAGTGTGAATGGTTGTGTCTGCTCAGCCCCAGTGGTCCAGTCTGTACCTGTCCTAACGACCGCGTGGCTGAAAACGGCACATGTGTGGAGAGACCGCCTACCACACGGTCTCCATTCTGTGAGTACACACGCCCCACTGGGCACACACTGGTTGAATCAACGTTGTTTTCATGTCATTTCAACAATATTACGTGGACCAACATGGAATAGATGTTGAATAGACGTTTGGTGCCCAGTGGGACTCTTATCAATAACCTCTCCCCCTCTTCTCCCAGCTCCCCCGTCCGGGCCATGTACAGTCCAGTGCCTGAACGGAGGGAACTGTTTTCTGAACACCAGGCAGCAGGCTAAGTGTCAGTGCCAGCCCAGCTTCACTGGAGAGAGGTGTGAGGTCAACCAGTGTAGAGACTACTGTAAGAATGGAGGAGCCTGCACTGCCTCAGTCGTAGGTAGGTTACCTGAGCATATACAGTCCTTGGTGTGGCTGCAACTGGCAAACTAGTCTACGTGCCGGTGGCAGCCATTTTCTATTGCAGACTGTAGGGGCTGCTTTAGGGGGACTGTGGGGACTCTATTGTGCGTTGATATTAATAGGAACCCTTCTAGGATTCAGCCCTATGAGTGTTAAGTGCACGTAAATGGGACGTAATTGCCTTTTTTTCTATGTGTGTTCTGACCTTGAACTTAAGCATGATAATAGCAGGCTATTCACCCACTTGACTTCATTCCCTCATAATTCCACCACCTTTACGCGTGAGGAAACCATGAATAAGGCCAAGCAAGCTGCCGGTTCCAAGCGGAAAAGCATCTACTTGATTTTTGCACTGTAATTTATAAATTGATAAGAGCCATTGATAACAGATAGGTAAATGTGTAATCCATTTAGAGAGTTGGATTGTAAATACACATAGCAATTGTTTTAGTAAAATGTTTCCTTATGATCACTGGAGACGAATGTGAGACCAGTCATATGGAAGCAAACTGAAAATCATATCAACATGACATGTATTGCATGTTGCTGTCCCTTTTCCACAGTGAAGTGGGCTATAAATAGCCGTGCTGTTATTCAGAATTTGTGTGCCCTCGTAATTTGCGTGGATGAAATTTGGAGAGCCAAGCTATATATAGGCTTCTGTAGGGCTGAACCTGCTGAGTTGATGCATGTGCTTTACATTTTCATTACATTCCTGGCTTTTCTCCATTATTTTACAATGTGTATCATGATAAATATTAGCCACTATCGTGAGCCACCGTCAGTATTACCCACATACAGGTATAACTGTCACTTCCGTGTTCATTTCCTTCAATTTGTATCCTACATTTTGCTTCACTCCATTCCGTTGACCTTTTTCCTCTGTCAGTTCTGTGTAGTTGTTCCTGAGGGAGGCTAGTGTTACTGGATCATCGTAGGTTAACGTTGTTTCATCATTTGGGACATGCAGCCTGTTTGAATTATTATGGAACTCAGACCACACGTAACAGGTTAAACCTGGAGCCTGGCGCATGTTGTCGTACAGTTCCATGATTTAAAGTTTGAAATATCCAATAAATGTTGTTCCACTTCATGATTGTGTCCCACTTGTTGTTGATTCTTCACAAAAAAATACAGTTTTATATCTTTATGTTTGAAGCCTGAAATGTGGCAAAAGGTCGCAAAGTTCAAGGGGGCCGAATACTTTCGCAAGGCACTGTATATACTTTCCTAACCCCAAACTGGCCTAAATCTACAAAATCTCAGTATTTTTTATCAGTTATGCATATATGCGTATATATATTATATATATAGATGACTTTCTTTCATTGATCCCTATATTCTGAACCCGTTCTCTCAATGTGTTCTAGTGAGTCTGTCGACAAAATTCTAATTACAGGTACAGCGTATTTAAAGGGATGGCTTAAGATAAATGTACTGAAAACCCTATTGAATGAAAACTCCACAAGAAAATCTGTTGGCCAGCAAGTGGGACGGTTTTCAGTGGTTGAATTACATTTATTCAGTGTATGCAAGGTAGACACACCTGTAGAGCACACTACACGCCTGCATTAGGTAAGTCTGAACACCAACTACTGAGAAGTGCGTAGGAAAGGTGTTGATTTCCTAAATCTGAATTGGGCCCATTTCATTTAGATTTTTGTTCTTATTTAACATGACCCTTTGTTCCCAGGGGCCCCTACCTGCCGTTGTCTGAAGGGCTTCACGGGGCCCCAGTGTAAACTCCACACCTGTCAGGACTACTGTCATAATGGAGGCAACTGCACTGTATCCCAGGGCAACCAGCCCACCTGCCGCTGTCCGCCTGAGTATCTGGGAGACCAGTGTCAATACAGTGAGTGTGTAGTTTATAACGGGTTGATAAGGGATGATTTAAGCAACAATGCCAACCTCTTGAACATCTTGGCCATGTACTGTTATAACCTCCACCCGGCACAGCCAGAAGAGGACTGGCCACCCCTCAGAACCTGGTTCCTCTCTAGGTTTCTTCCTAGGTTCCTGCCTTTCTAGGGAGTTTTTCTTAGCCACCATGCTTCTACATCTGCATTGCTTGCTGTTTGGGGTTTTAGGCTGGGTTTCTGTATAGCACTTTGTGACATCAGCTGATGTAAGAAAGGCTTTATAAATACATTTGATTGATTGATTGATCTGTGTAACAGTTTAACTAAATCTATAGTTCCTGTATTATAACAGAGTAACTAAATCTATAGTTCCTGTATTATAACAGAGTAACTAAATCTATAGTTCCTGTATTATAACAGAGTAACTAAAGGTATACTTCCTGTATTATAACAGACTAACTAAATATATAGTTCCTGTATTATAACAGAGTAACTAAAGGTATACTTCCTGTATTATAACAGACTAACTAAATCTATAGTTCCTGTATTATAACAGAGTAACTAAATCTATAGTTCCTGTATTATAACAGAGTAATTAAATATATACTTCCTGTATTTTCAGGTGTATCGTTCATTCCTGTGATTTTTTTCATTTCAATAACAATAATAATTTATTCAATCCACTTTGTAATGTAATACTTAATCCCTAATCAGAAATGGTTGAAAAGAAGAAGAGTCTTCCTCTGTGAGGAACTGACTGTAAGCCCCGTTTCCCTGGCTCTATCTTCTCATCACCCCTCCAGGTACATGTGAGGGTTACTGTGAGAACGAGGCCATGTGTCTGCAGACGGCCAATGCCACCAAGCTGTGTCGCTGTACCCCTCAGTTCCATGGACAGCTCTGTGAGCTGGACAAGTGTGAGTACTGTGGACCCAACGGCAAGTGTGTGCCCAAAGCCTCAGGAGAGGTCATGT